>NC_089803.1:69867954-69945454 GCF_029633855.1 Hoplias malabaricus
GAACAGTAACTGAGCATCAGGGCTAGAGGGGTTACTACCCATAATGTTTACGTGACCTACAGGTAACTTTCTCAGAGGAGACTGCCCCAAAACCCCACAGCCCCCTCCCCCTCCATTACAGAGAAATCAGCTGCAGCTGAACTCTCCACAAACTCTCTACTTCATTTCCCTGTTTTAAAATGAAACAGGTGAGTGCTGTTACGCCGACGCCACTCACAAAGCGGAAGATGTCTTCAACCGAGGGGAGACGGGGAGGAGAGAGAGAGCCTCCATGAGCAGGACGAAAGATAGAGAGGCTACGGTGTGGAGACAAATTGCTGCTAATGTCCATATGTGCCCTTTGACTTCGGCCAGTGATCCAGCGCATGACATCACACACCCCGCATTAGAGTAAGCCACTAAATCTCTGTGACTTATTCTGGCAGCGCAGCCGTGCTTCACACGCTCTACAGCGAAGCACGAGCCAGAAACCGGAGCCGGGGATGGATAACGGGTCTGGGGAGAAAGAGGGGTGAAGAGAAGCGTGTGTGTGTGTGTGTGTAGGGGCTGGAGTGAGAGAAAAACACAGCATGAATACATGCAAATGTGCAAACACGTGAGAGAGAACACGCTGAGAAATCAGATCCCCTCAAAGTTCCGAAAATGTTCTGAAAAGAATCTGCTCCAGGCGGAAACACGGCAAAACAAAGCAAAACACACACGAGCTGTGAACTAGAGAAAAGAGTGAGGAAAGAGAGAGAGAGAGAGAGAGAGAGAGAGAGAGAGGTCGGGGGATATATGAATAGTTAGTGTGAGGGAGGAGGAGAAAGCACAGAGAGAAACAGAAGGAAATAAGGTTCTGTGAGAGTGAGGGACTTGGAGAAACGGACAGAGAGGAAGCCAACGAAAGAGGAGGAGGAGAGAGATAAGAGGGGGATAGAAGAGAAGAGAGAGGTGGATACAGAAGAGAATAAAAGGATAAGAGCGAAGAGGAATAGAGAGGGGTTAAACAGGGGACAGGCAGAGGAATAGACAGAAAAGGGGGATTGGAGAGGATAGAGGAGAGGAGGATGGAGGAACAGAAGAGGAGAAGGAAAGGATAGACAAACGCGGGGGATAGAAAGAGGAGGATACAGAGATTAAATAAAAAGAGAGAAAACTGAGGGACAAAGAGAAAGAGGCTGATGCAGAGATGGGGATAAAGGGAAAAAGGGAGGCAGACGGTGGAGAGTGAGAAGAACAATGGAACAGAGAGAATGAGAGAGAAGGGGGTGAGGAGGAGGATAGAGGGATGAAGACAGAGGAGGGACAGTGAAAAGGTAATGGGACAGAAAGAACAGAGAAGAGGACAGAGGGATAGAGGGAGAGAGAGAAGAAAGCACTTCTAACTGTAGAAGTCCTTCAGGAACAGGAAATCAGACCCCGGCCTCATGGTTGTGTATGTGTGTGTGTGTGTGTGTGTACTAGTAATTTATCACATTGTAGAGACCAAAACCGTTTTAGACTCTCACTGTGGAGACCACCAGCTGGACCCCACAATGTAAGGTGAAAACGTTGGGTCAATGTTAGGGTTAAGTTAGTCTCCACAAAGAGAATGGAGGTCTATGTAATGTCCCAACAATTCACAGATACAAGATTAAGAGTGTGTGTGTGTGTGTGTGTTTTTATACCTTTGTGAGGCTTTCACAAGGATCAGACATGTCTGACTAGAGATGCACCGATCCGACGTTTTAGCTCCGATACATAAACTTTGAGTATGAGTCGATATCCCATAATGATCTGATACCACTGCTGCATTAATAAATCATATACCTCACTTTTGGAAGAGACTTAAGGCATAAGGATTGACTTAACATTAACATTACTAACAAAAAATACTAGAAGCCTGTGCTAGCATTTCTCCTGCGGTGATGCTAGCACCGCTTTCTCCTTGCTATCAGTGTGTGAGGAGTGGGAGAAGAGGGTTGCACTGACAATCCAACACAATGGGCAACACATTTTATAAGTGGTCAGAAACTTGTAAATAACTCATGAAAGAATAGAGTTACGTTAAAACCAAGCACACCATTGTTTTTCTTGTGAAATTCCCAATAAGTTTGATGTGTCACATGACCCTCTTCCCATTGAAAAAACAAAAGTTGGATCCAAAATGGCCGACTTCAAAATGGCCGCCACCCATCTTGAAAAGTTAACCATTCCCATTAATGTAATAAATGAAAAGATTAAGCTACTAAAGGACAATTGATTTACTTTTGGAGACTGAGGTTAAGATTAGGGTATTTCTGTGCAGGGTCATCATAAGTATAGCAGAACCAGTGTGTGTGTGTGTGTGTGTGAGAGAGAGAGAGAGAGAGAGAGAGAGAGAGAGAGAGAGAGAGAGAGACAGAAAAAGAGTGAGAGAGAGAGAGCACGAGAGAAAGAGAAAGGGAGAGAGAGAGAGAGATTGAGAGAGAGAAAAAGAGAGAGAGAGAGAGAGAGAGAGAGAGAAAGAGAGAGTGAGAGAGAGAGAGAAAGAACGAGAGAGAGAGAGAAAGAGAGAGAGAGAGAGAGCAAGAGAAAGAGAGAGAAAGAGTGAGAGAGAGAAATGGAAAGAGAGAGAGAGAGAGAGAGAGTGAGTAGGATGCAGCTCTAAGAAGATGTACGTTAGGCGCTGAGTGACACGGCCGAACCATTCACTGAACTCTGAGGCTCAGGTTCCAGAGCCTGGGGTAAGAACAGTGACCTCACGCCCTGAACCTAGTTGGTTCAGTCTCCCTCTCTCTCTCTCTGTGTGTGTGTGTGTGTGTGTGTGTGTGTGTGTGTGTGTGTGTGTGTGGCTGGCTTCTAAACGGTCACCTTTCCTCTGAACATACCTCGGCCTTTTATTTATGTTCTCTCTCTCTCTCTCTCTAATAGTAATTGGCAGGAAGGCTGACCTCGACTCTCTGGTTTCCGTCCGAACTGGAGAACTCATTTGTTCACTTAATCTAATCATTTTCACAATTATTTTACCTCGCCAGCATTATCATTTCCTCTGACCCCCACCCCCCTCCAAACCCACCTCACCCCCCACCTCCTGAAAAACGCTGACGTGACGTCAAAAAGAACAGAGCTAATTGAAAATGTGCTGACGCATGGTTCATAGCTGTCACATTTAATTCCCAGTGAAATCAAAGGCCTTTTGTTAATCACGTAATTGGGGGCACAAAAGTGGGAACATCTTAATGAGAGCCTTTCTTACGCAGCTGAAGAAGTCTGACCTCTCCACAGCTCCCTGTGACCCTCTGGGAGTTCACGACCTCCTCCTGCACTCGCTCTTTATTTCCCACTTGTCTCTTATTTTTTTCTGCTGACTCGCACATATAAAGGAGCTCACCTGAACCACTGATGGAAACTAGAGTTAATAGAAGAACGACCTTCCCGTTTTCCCAACAAAAGAGAAATATATTAAACTTTAGATACTGAAGATAGTTTGAATCGATTTACAGCATTTCCCAAAATATTAAATCCTCAGGAGAATATCTAAATCTAATAACTGTCTTTTTACCGCACTGTGAATGACCCACCAGCCGAGCCACACCTGCTCTGATAGCGCTTTTCCACCAAAAAAGCTCTGGTTTTTGAACCGGTTCCGTTACTGATTCTTGGAACCCTGGTTCTACATGTTTAGAGGGAACCAGGAATACGTCATCAGGGGGGCGTCACTGTGGCTGAATACAGCGTCAGCGCCAAAGATAGAGTCATGTCAGAGTCGTGACAGGGTCATTGTTTATTCGTTGTTTACCGCGGAGTCAGATCAGAGTGAGATATAACTAATCTCACTAACACTGTAAATGTTGCCGAGTTCAGAGGCGTCCTGCTGAGCTCGTGAACAGCAGAGGAACATAACCATGAGCCGCGGCTCTGACCAACGCGTATGGTGTCACGGCAAACACAGCCCCAGAAACACACACAAACAGAGCGTGTTCCTGTTTTATTTCCTATTATTTATTTATTTGAAACTTTGAAAATGACCCAGTGCAGCTCGATAACGCTGTATTTGAGGCTCGAGCTCTTTCCTGAGTTACTGAACCTCGGTATGACGTCACGGTTCGCACTGAAAAACCAGTTCTCCCTGGGTTCCAGATGGGAACGAACTTTAACTTTCGCTAACCAGTTTATGTCGTAGGAAACGTGCAAAATGGTTCCAAGTTTTGTTTCGACTCCTCGTTTGGTGGAATAACATCTCGGAGTCCTGAAAATAAAATAAAAAAAACCCAAAGTACAAAGTATTCAAACAACAGATTTGCATCTATAGTCTAATTGCAGCACTACAAAGTGATTGATAATGGTCAGTGGAGCTGAGAGAATGGACAGGGCGTGTAGAAGCAAGGAGTGATATTCTGATATTACCGTGTACACTGGTTCTGTGGCTGTTGTACTCTCTTCCTCTGAAAGCTCTGGGTCCAGTCACTGCACTTGCTACTTGGCACTAAGTTTACTAAGGAGTGTGTAAGCCTCACAGTGTTTTAACAGGCCTCTCCTGCTCCTCATACCTGCGTCTGCACCTCAGTGTTCAGGAGGGTCATAACGGACCACCGCAGAAACCAAAGTATGAATGGTGGGCTTCTACGACCTTAGTAAATGAGCGCGGGAGTGGGTGCATTAAAGGAAGGTGTGTCTGTAAAGCTCAACGTGTCTGGAAAAGCCATTTTATTAATTCCCTGCTGTTAAAAGCAGGAGCGTTTAGCCCCACATTCCGACCCTCTCCCACATCCCCTTTAAAGGGTCTCAGCTCAGGCTGAAAGAGAAGAGAGGACCCAAGCACTCCACAACGTGAAAGTATTTCCCTGCTGTATCCATTTTCAGAAATACAAACCACATGTTTCTGTCGTTCTCGTCTGTGCTCTACCTGCTCCTCGCTGGTGGAAAGTCTTTCAGAGGAGAACCTTTAACCCTCAGCCTGGGTTTACACAATTAAACCATCACGCAACTAGGAACTTAAAAATGACACAAAACAATAAAAACGCCACTTGCAGCTCCCGTTTCCTTCGTGTCGTATTGTCAGCACAGCTCTCAGTCGCTGCCACACAGCTCCAATGTCCAGTGGGGTGTGTTCACTCTGTGTCAGTGTGGGTTTCCTCCTGGTGCTCTGGCTCCTCCCACAACAAACCCAACTTGGTAGGTGGAGTGGCTATGTGAATCTGTCTCTAAATCTGAGTGTGTGGGTGACTGGGTGACTGTCTTTGTGACTGGGCGACTGTGTGGGTGACTGGGCGAGTGTGTGGGTGAATGTGTGGGTGACTGAGTGAGTGTGTGGGTGAATGTGTGGGTGACTGGGTGAGTGTGTGGGTGACTGTGTGCGTGACTGGGCGAGTGTGTGGGTGACTGTGTGAGTGTGTGGGTGACTGGGCGGGTGTGTGGGCGAGTGTGTGGGTGACTGGGCGAGTGTGTGGGTGACTGGGCGGGTGACTGGGTGAGTGTGTGGGTGACTGGGTGAGTGTGTATGTGACTGGGTGAGTGTGTGGGTGACTGGGCGGGTGTGTGTGACTGGGCGAGTGTGTGGGTGACTGGGCGGGTGACTGGGTGAGTGTGTGGGTGACTGGGCGGGTGTGTGGGTGACTGGGCGGGTGTGTGGGTGACTGGGTGAGTGTGTATGTGACTGGGCGAGTGTGTGGGTGACTGGGCGGGTGTGTGGGTGAGTGTGTGGGTGACTGGGCGGGTGTGTGGGTGACTGGGTGAGTGTGTATGTGACTGGGCGAGTGTGTGGGTGACTGGGCGGGTGTGTGGGTGAGTGTGTGTGTGACTTGGCGGGTGTGTGGGTGACTGGGTGAGTGTGTGGGTGACTGGGTGAGTGTGTATGTGACTGGGCGAGTGTGTGGGTGACTGGGCGGGTGTGTGGGTGAGTGTGTGGGTGACTGGGCGAGTGACTGGGCGGGTGTGTGGGCGAGTGTGTGGGCGAGTGTGTTGGTGACTGTGTGAGTGCGTGGGTGACTGGGCGGGTGTGTGGGTGACTGGGTGAGTGTGTGGGTGACTGTGTGAGTGCGTGGGTGACTGGGTGAGTGTGTGGGTGACTGGGTGAGTGCGTGGGTGACTGGGTGAGTGTGTGAAACTGTGAGGGACTTGATCAATGTGTGACATAGTTCAAAGACATGTTCCAACATCTGCAGCAAAGGGGGAACTGCAGCTAAAGCCACACAGCGCATTACTGAAAACCTTATTTACATATTTTACATGACTCTGAGTGAGAGGTGTAAAGTATAAACCTGGCATTAGGAGAGAATGGGAGAGTGCGGCTGTCCGTCCAAAGCAGGGAGATGGGACACGGCACATTAAAGCACACCTCTCTGTTCTGTACAGTTTGCCTCCAAAGACAAAGTTGGATAAATGCGACACGTTTGAGCGGATGATGGAAAAGCCGTGGACTGGTCAATTTTCCAAAGGCAAGACAGAATCTGACAAAGTGCCCAGCCCTCTGGAAGAGATAATGAGATGAGTCAGAAGAGCCGCCTTGCTTCCTCCAGCAAATAAACAAAGAACAAACTAGAAAGCTCAGCGTTTGAAGAAATAATCTTATTATTATCGAGCGTCCTCCATAATCAGGGGCCAAGCGGAAAATCTCCACAGCTCTGGAGCCCCACATTGGACTCTCGCACGCCTGGCTCAAACAGGCATTCAGCCGCTTGTGTTTTGAAGTCTCCTTGTTCCAAAAACACATCAACTCCTTTTCCCCTCCCAAATAAATGAGCGTGGATGGGCCTTTGAGCCACGACCTCCGAGTCCACAGAGCTCCCAGGGTCGGGCTGACCGCTGCCGGACCAGCATTTGACGTCCAGCCAGAAAGACTGTAATGAATTGAGTACTTGTTGATGTTTTTGTTGTTTTGCCCCCTTTTTTTCCTCTCGTTTTCCTGGCTTTCTCTTTCCCTCTCCTCCCTGTCACTGGCTCCAGGGCCCTGAGCTCTAATTTAAGGGCTGTGATCAGTTCGGCCGCAGCTGGTCCGCGAGGCGCCTGAAGCCCTGCCCGTGCAACAAAACGCCTGCGTTTTCAACCCAATAAAAGGATGCTTTCAAATGTGGACAGCGGTTTCTGTCTCAGGAGTGTGGTGTGCGCATACACACATTCACGTTCCGGTGGTAGCCTTGGCAGCGTCCGCACGTTTTGACGTTTTATGTCCTCCGTGGGTTTTTTTTTTTGCCGAGACAAAACGGCTTTCTTCCTCCAAGGGGTGCCCAAACCATGGCTCCACTGAAAAGACCGAGTCCAGTAGCCATCCCCGCACTGCCACCTCCGCCAGTCGGAGCCGCACGAGGACATCAAATTTGAGTAGACCCTCCGAGGCAGAGGGGCAGATGATAGGGAAATGCAGCTTCTGAAGAGATGGAATTACTGAAGTCCCTTCCAGACCTGTGGGAAGTTGCACTAGCGCTCAGTCTGAGGTTAGATAGCTGCAACCAGACGTTTTAACACTGGCTCAAGGGACCTGCAAACTGTAATTGGTCTGAATCATTCGAGTTCATTTCCTTAGCAGAGGATGGTCCAAAGCCTCAACCTTGAAAAAGCTACAACAAATGGTCGTCCTTATTGGAGAGGTCGAGGGGCCGGGAGGGTGGCTGTCTTCCTCGGTTACTGAGTGGGCGATGTGGCAGGAGGTATCACTCTCCTCTGAAAGTGTAGAGGTGCTGTGCCAGTAAGTGCTAAACTAGCAGAACTCTAATAAAACATACAGCAACAGCGTAACTACTGCCCAAAACAAAACCCCCACTTATAACCCAATTATAGATAATTTATATTTTATTGTGTAACTGAAACACAAGGGGGCGGCACGGTGGCGCAGCAGGTAGTGTGGTAGTCACACAGCTCCAGGGACCTGGAGGTTGTGGGTTTGATTCCTGCTCCGGGTGACTGTCTGTGAGGAGTGTGGTGTGTTCTCCCTGTGTTTGTGTGGGTTTCCTCCGGGTGACTGTCTGTGAGGAGTGTGGTGTGTTCTCTCTGTGTCTGCGTGGGTTTCCTCCGGGTGACTGTCTGTGAGGAGTGTGCTGTGTTCTCTCTGTGTCTGCGTGGGTTTCCTCCGGGTGAATGTCTGTGAAGAGTGTGCTGTGTTCTCTCTGTGTCTGCGTGGGTTTCCTCTGGGGTGACTGTCTGTGAGGAGTGTGCTGTGTTCTCCCTGTGTCTGTGTGGGTTTCCTCCAGGTGAATGTCTGTGAGGAGTGTGCTGTGTTCTCTCTGTGTCTGCGTGGGTTTCCTCCGGGTGAATGTCTGTGAGGAGTGTGGTGTGTTCTCTCTGTGTCTGTGTGGGTTTCAGCCGGGTGACTTTCTGTGAGGAGTGTGCTGTGTTCTCCCTGTGTCTGTGTGGGTTTCCTCCGGGTGTTTCTGTTTCCTCCCACGCTCCCGAAACACACGTTGGTAGGTGGATTGGCGACTTAAAAGTGTCCGTAGGTGTGAGTGAATGTGTGAGTGTGTGTGTTGCTGTGAAGGACTGGCGCCCCCTCCAGGGTGTATTCCCACCTTGCGCCCAATGATTCCAGGTAGGCTCTGGACCCACCATGACCCTGATAAGCGGGGTTACAGAAAATGGATAGATGGATGGAAGAAAAACAAGTGAATTCAGACAAACAGGTTAAACCTATGTGTTTAACACTGTGTTTATTCTGGAGTCTGTTACAGCGCTCCTCTTGCCATTACACTTCATAGTGTATTGACCCACAAAGGGGCTACAGTCAGTCAAAGAGATGAGGGGAAAAAATAAATAAGAGACAGACCACAGCCCTCAATCCAACCCTCATCCCAGTCTCCTTCTGTGAATAGGGCAGCAACCAGCCTTATCCTCAGGTGACAGGGTGAGTGTGTGAAAATGTCCACAGGTGTGTGTGTGAGAGAGTGTGAGTGTGAGCAAATAATCTCTTGCTGCTGATATTAACAGCGTTTTAAATCTCATTTTCTCAGGTGCCTTAGTTCAGAGCTGCACACTGCCTGGACCTTGGTGAACAAGAATACACCTGTACAGTAAAAAAACAGTTTCTGGAGCCGAGTAATTCAGAGATTTGGAAAGTGGGAAGATACGTCTCCTGCAGTGACCTGACAGAACAGAGACTCTGCCTTTCTCCACTGTACGCCCCGAGACACCGACCCCTCCACGAGCCCCGAGACACCTTGTTCTATCAGGCACAGTTCATTAAGCATTCACACTGCCACAAACTCTTCCCTCGCACCTCGGGGAGAGCGAGAGAGAGAGAGAGAGAGAGAGAGAGAGAGAGAGAGAGAGAACACTGTCCGCAATCACATACATAATTCACATGGACCATGAGTTCCAATCAGCTGCCTCTGTGAACACGTATGACTAACACAAACCACACACTCGCCCCCACACCCACACACACACTCACGCAGTGCTGTACGCTGACATACAGTTAACATGGGAAAAGCCAGGAAGTGTCTGCTGTGATCCATCAGTTGGAGGTCGAGCATTATGACAAACAGTAAAGGAGGGGTACGCCACACGGACCCACGCCTCACACACACACACACGAGACAGAGAGTCCACTGTGCAGGAGGGGAAGCCCACTCAGCCGCCGAGGTGTCAAAGATTTCAAATATGAGCAGAGGTGGGGGGTGGGGGGAGCAGGCTGTGATTAATGGGCTGTACGATGTGGGGCTGTAATGGTCTGGATGAATGTAGACTCTTCGCTCTGTGCAGGGGCAAAGATGATCAATTTTACGAGCTATCAAATATTTCTCGGCTGCTTTATGCAGGTGGGGTGTTTCAGGTGTAAAGCCAGCGCTGTTTTTGAGGAGTGAGGAGTGAGGTGTGTGCGTGTGTGTGGAGGGGTGAGAGCGGTGGGGTGTGGTGGCTCTCTCACTCCTCCACACACTGCTGATGTTGTGGTAATGAAACCGTAGCTCAGCTGTGAGAGGGTCGTCAGACCTTTGTTTGATTTATTCATTTAAATACGCAGTTACACAAGAAATGAAACAATGAAGTACATTTATATAAAAAGTGTGCAGTGTTTTCCCGAGGAACAGGGAGTTCGGCACCAGACAAACATGTGACATGAATGTAAAAAACTGATTTTGCTTTCAGACATTTCTCAAAAATAACCATTCAACAAACAGAAGAGTGTGTACTACACAGATCAGCCACAAGAGCTCACACAACTCCTCTGACCACGCAGCAGCACACTGTAGCCCATCTGAGAGAGAGAGAGAGAGAGTCAGAGAGAGAGTGTGTGTGAGAGAGAGAGAGAGAGTCAGAGAGAGAGAGAGAGAGTGTGTGTGAGAGAGAGAGAGAGTGTGAGAGGGAGAGAACGTGTGTGTGTGAGAGAAAGAGGGAGAGGGAGAGAGAGAGAGAGTGTGTGTGTGAGAGAGAGAGAGTCAGAGAGAGAGAGAGAGAAAGAGTGTGTGTGAGAGAGAGAGAGTGTGAGAGAGATGGAGTCAGAGAGAGAGAGTGTGTGAGAGAGAGAGAGAGAGAGAGTGTGAGAGGGAGAGAACGTGTGTGTGTGAGAGAGAGAGGGAAAGATAGAGTCAGAGAGAGAGAGAGAGAGAGTGAGAGAGATGGAGTCAGAGAGAGAGAGTGTGTGTGTGAGAGAGAGAGGGAAAGAGAGTCAGAGAGAGAGAGAGAGAGAGAGAGAGAGAGAGGGAGAGATAGAGAGTCAGAGAGAGAGAGAGAGAGTCAGAGAGAGAGTGAGAGAGAGAGACAGAGAGAGAGAGAGACAGAGAGAGAGAAAGAGCAAAGCAGAAATATATGCTTCTACCGCCCTCACCAATCACACCGTCTTTCTGTAAATGAAGTCACACGTTCACAAACTCACACACTGCCATGTGACTGCCTCCAGAGCGTCCTGTAGATGTCACTTAGGGACGTCATGATTTAAAGTGAGGAATAAAGCTCTGTAAGGAACTTTCCAGACCTTATAAAGGGTTTGTGACACATATGTCACCACGGGCTCTCATGGGTTAAGGTGGAAATCTCGGGAGACGGCTAACTGCGTTAGCGACAGCGCTACAAAACTAAACAGCTCAAGTTACAAATGAGTTTCTGTGGGAATTCAAGTTACACTTCAGCCACAAACAATTGTTGTTATTTTACCTTAATCACACCGTTCCACCTTAAAAGACGCAGAGCTCAGAACTGCGCTTCCTCACAATCGTAGACGTTCGTAGATAGCACCATCTCCCAGTATTTATACAGGACTCTGTTCATGGGAACGGATAAACAAACTGATCTTGGGATTATTACTGCAGTTGCTGTCGTTAAGCACAGGACCAACAGCAAAAGACCTTGGCTTCCGTCGGGAAATGACATAAGTGAAGCACGCGATGTCAGCAGGTCTTTGCTTCATCATCAGGCTGTAAATTTGCCGGACACATTTCCAAGCTGTCCACTGTGGCAGCTGCTCCACTTTGCCAAGTGTGTTGCTTAAGTCTGGGCAGAAGATCACAGCACGTAGAGCAGGTTTGTGAAGATGGAAACTCACCACTCACACCATTGCTGTCTTCCACAGAGGGCTTCATCTGGGCTTTGGGTCATTACAGAGCATTCCTGCTTTCACACCGTCATCAGCACCGAGCTGACAAATGTGCACACACACACACACACACACACACACACACACACACACACACACACACACACACACACACACACACACTCGAACACCACATCAGTGTCACTGCAGACATCAGAATCATTCATTGATTCATTATCTGTAACCCTTATCCAGTTCAGGGTCCCGGTGGGTCCAGAGCCTACCTGGAATCATTGGGCGCAAGGCGGGAATACACCCTGGAGGGGGCGCCAGTTCTTCACAGGGCAACACAGACACACTCCTCACAGACAGTCACCCGGAGGAAACCCACGCAGACACAGGGAGAACACACCACACTCCTCACAGACAGTCACCCGGAGGAAACCCACGCAGACACAGGGAGAACACACCACACTCCTCACAGACAGTCACCCGGAGGAAACCCACGCAGACACAGAGAGAACACACCACACTCCTCACAGACAGTCACCCGGAGGAAACCCACACAGACACAGAGAGAACACACCACACTCCTCACAGACAGTCACCCGGAGCAGGAATCAAACCCACACATCAGAATCATCCACATCCAAATCATACCTGCACTGAACAGAGTGAAGCGGAGCTAAATAACTGAAATCGCCTCATTTCTAAATGAAAGATCAGTCTCTTGACCATTTATCCCATCATTTATCGCCTTGGACACAAACCTGTAACCCAGAGTCAAAACAACAGCTCACGCGCCAAGGTGTGACCTTTACTGCCGGCCCCTAGGGCCACGTTGTCCCATGTGGCGCACACTACAGCAGCTCCTCCACAAACATGACCCTTTGCTCCTAATCAAACTACTTTGACACTGGACAATTACCAGATGTCAGCACAAGGTGTCACATTGTCCCTAGTCTTTGTTGTGTTTGATTGTGTTTCGTAGTCTCCAAGTATACTCTTTGTAACAGGGATTCTCTACAGTGCAGAAAAGGTTTCCTTGACCGATTATTGCTGAAATCTGCACACAGTCGAGTCCTTCTTTGAGTGTTTCATGTGGATTCTCTGCTGTCAATAAAAATTCTGATCCATTTGGGGATCTGGGGCCTACCAGTGCTTTCCGTCCGAAAGCATAGGCTACAATAAGCTGTTGTTATTGTGTTCTTCTTCTTTCTTATTCTCTTACTTCTTCCCTCCATATTTCTGCTACTTACAGAGCAGAGACTTTACAATTGCCCCGCCCCTCGTGTGAGTCAGTCCAATCACAGCGCTGGAACCTCATTTAGGTGAGATACACAATAGACACAATATGTGCAGAGAAATGAGAGCTCTGAGTAAAAATGTAGAAAATGAGAACTGAGGAAAAAGAAAACAGAGCTGTTTGATGAACTGCTCTGGGGCTTGTTGGGTTTTGACCAAAGCAGGTCATAGATATGGAGAGGGGAGGGGATATGTCCCCTTTAATACTGAATTTTTCATCATGTTTTTGTCCGATAAAAGGGTTCAGGTTAAGAGGAACTTCTTTAAACCTGCTGCAAACCACATGCTAACCAGTCAATCGGTGTGTCTCTTCCCTCCATCACAGACATCTACACCACTCGCTGCACCCGCAAAGCACTCAGCATTGTGGGAGATCACACACACCCTTCACACACACTCTTCAACCTACTGCCGTCTGGAAAAAGGTATCGAAGCATTCGAGGCCTCACATCCAGACTCCGTAATAGCTTCTTCCCACATGCTATCAGACTCCTGAACATCTAGAGACTGAGACTGGACTGAAGAAGCGCACACACACACACCCACACCCACTTCTTCACACAAACACACACACTTCTTCACACAAACACTGGTCTGTTGGACTGAAAATGATATACTGGAAATGAGTGTACTGTTTACACATATCCTGTTTACATCATGGTTACATCCAGTTACTGTTTACAGCACAAATACACTTTAAATTGCAGTGTCTCTCTCTCCCCCCCACGTACTTATGGTTTTGTATTGTCTTGTATTGCATTGTATTGTATTGTACTGTATGTATATTGTTTTGTATTTTCTTAGCCATGTCGTTTGCACTTTAATGTGTGTGCACAATTTTATGCTTGCACTAGCTTCGCACTAGTTACACTTTAATGTTGTGTATTGTTTTATGTTTGCACTAGCTTCGCACTAGTTGCACTTTAATGTTGTGTATTGTTTTATGTCGTTTGCACTTTAATGTGTGTGCACTGTTTTATGTTTGCACTAGCTTCGCACTAGTTGCACTTTAATGTTGTGTATTGTTTTATGTCGTTTGCACTTTAATGTGTGTGCACTGTTTTATGTTTGCACTAGCTTCGCACTAGTTGCACTTTAATGTTGTGTATTGTTTTATGTTTGCACTAGTTGCACTTTAATGTGTGTGCACTGTTTTATGTTTGCACTAGCTTCGCACTGGTTGCACTTTAATGTTGTGTATTGTTTTATGTCGTTTGCACTTTAATGTGTGTGCACTGTTTTATGTTTGCACTAGCTTCGCACTAGTTGCACTTTAATGTTGTGTATTGTTTTATGTTTGCACTAGTTGCACTTTAGTGCTGTGTATTGTTTTATGTTTGCACTAGCTTCGCACTGGTTGCACTTTAATGTTGTGTATTGTTTTATGTCATTTGCACTTTAATGTGTGTGCACTGTTTTATGTTTCCACTAGCTTTGCACTAGTTGCACTTTAATGCTTTGTATTGTTTTATGTTTGCACTAGCTTCGCACTAGTTGCACTTTAATGCTGTGTATTGTTTTATGTTTGCACTAGCTTCGCACTAGTTGCACTTTAATGTTGTGTATTGTTTTATGTAGCACCTTGGTCCTGGAGGAACGCTGTTTCGTTTCACTGTGTACTGTAAACACTGTATACTGCTGAAATGACAATAAACTTCTTGAACTTGAACTCTTCAATGACAGGTTTAAACAACTCATATTCTTGTTACTTCATAGTTCTGATGTCTTTATCTGTTTTTATATTTTTTATTTTCAAAAACTAGTTTATACTTGCTGCTTTCTAAAAATGACCTACTGCTAATGATAATGTCCAAAAAAGCCTTGTAATAGTCTGATCGTCATGCAAATTAAAAACAATAACTAATAAAAAAGACAACTAAATTAACAAGGATTACTGGATGACAACGATCACACGCTTGTGAACAATAACATTTTATGTGTTTTCATGTATCTGCACGTTTGTGTAATCACATTTGTCGGCTGGGTAATATAAGTGCATGCCAGTCGCTAGTCTTAGGGATGTGAAGTGTTTGTGCTCTGCTTTTGAAGCGTCTGTGACTTGTGTGTGTGAGACGGCAGATGGTTGTAGGGGACTTGAAGGGATCCGTCTGAACCCTCTGTATGGGGTCTGGGGTAGAACATCTGTAGCCAGTTATTCTATTCCAATCCTGGGTCTATTTCACTCGCAAAATCCTCTGTTTATTTCTTTTCAAAGCTATTCTTCATTAGACTCTCCATTCCTTAATTAATGTCAGAGTAATGACCACACTTGCGGCATGTAATCAGCTGGGACGAGGAGAGCGGTGGTTGTTAGAGGTCTACATATTTAATACAGACTTTCACAGGGCTATGTACTAACTCTAATAGCTTAAAGATGGACTTTGCCGTGGCCCCCTGTTGTGAAATGAAGCCCTGATCTCGTACTTTAAGAGCGACTGAATTCAACCTGGTGTTTACCTGCTGCTTGAGCTGCTGCACCAGTCTGTCTTTCTCCCTCTTCAGGAGAGCCACTTCATCCTGAGTCTTCTTCTTTTTGGAGGAGGACAGCTCCAGCAGTGCAATGTTGGCGTCCTTCTCGCTGATGGCTGCCAGTAGCGCCTCCTGTCTGTGTGAAGGAAAAACAGCAAAGGCACTTGATCAGTATTGTTTTGCAGCACACAACGGATGTTTGGAGGAGTTACATTCATCACACCACAGTTAGACAGGCTGTTTAAAGCTATGGCAAAGCTAGCCCCATTCTTTAGGCCAGTGTTTTTGTGGTTTTCTCTGCACTGACACAAATAATACCAGGACAGTTGTGGTTAATTTTTGGTGGCGGTAACAGTAATACAATTCTATTTATAAGTACTCCTAGACTGACAAGACAAAACTATCACAAGGGGACTTCATATAACTTCTCACACACATTTTTCCACTATCACTCTAATGGTGCTTTTACACTACATGCTTTCCCAGCAGGTGAATCAGGTCCTGGTTCTGGAAGCAGGTTCTTGTTTAGTGGCTGTTCTCTCGTGGTTCAGAGCGTGTCGAGTAGGGACTAAACCGTGGGGTGTAAACCTTGCAGAGCGCTGATCGTCCAGAGAGAGTCGTCACTCTACGCCACGCAGACGACCAGCACCAACTCTCCATCTGTAAAATCTCCAGCTGCAGCAGAGATCACGTTTGTTTTTATCCGACTCACGACGGCAGCTCGTAAAATGACGCCGTGGTCTTTTGAAGAGGTTCGAACGCTCCTTGGATCGGTGGCCGACGAAAGAATCCAGCGAGAGCTGGACGCTGCAACAAGGAAGGAACAAACTCTACTGATCTGTCTGAACTGATGACGGAGCTGTGTTCAGTCCCAAACAACAACAACACGCCAATACACCATGAGTAAACAGCGCTTAACGTTACCGCCGCCGTTGTTGTGGTTTCCAAAGCCAGCTGTTTCCCGTTAGACGCAGGGTTTTGCAACTTCACCTGCTACATTTCAGAGGGAGCTGTTACAACCAAAAACAAAGCACGGACCAGGGACCAAAAAGCGAGTGGAGCCGAGGCGAGCAAGTACAATGGAACTGTGCCAAAAGATGAGAGCCTAGTGTATATCTGGGAATGTCCCGTTGGTCAGAACTTCTTTAGAACTTTTTTTTAAACATTATGAGCATTTAGACTAGACAGTAAATCAAACTAGAGTAACTTGCTGTAGGAGAACCCCCCACTCAATGCATTTCTGTACCACCCAGTAACTCCAGTCTAGCCTGGACAGAAATGACATTCAATCACATAAATCCTTCCCAGCAATCTGACAGAAATGGACCAAAGAGGCCACCATGCTGCCCACAACACAGCTGCATCTGTAAGCACCTTAATCCTGCATAGGCTCATCTGGGTGAGGTTCAGCCACAGAGAGAAAGTGCTGCTCACCCTCTCTGGCAGCAGAGATGGAAAAAAAGTGTGAGTGAGTGTGTCCTGCCTGATAGTGGAGGCTGGGGAACGTGTGAAGCACCGACCGGCTGTGATGAGTTCCAGAGCATCAGCGGTGAGGGTGAGGCGACGCTGACAGCTCAGTGGGTGTCCAGCACATCCTCCCTCTGCCTCTCGTGCCTTTCCATCACTATCTGTTTCTTTTATGGCTCTCTCTCTCTCTCTCATTCCTCTCACTTTCTCTTCCACACAATTTCTACTGCTCTACAGATTCTAACCGTGAGCTATTTTCCCTGACCTCTTTCTGGCTTTCAGTGCAGTTGATGTATAAAGTGTTAGCCTCTCTCAGGCGCACGAGTATTTTATTCATCATACGTTTAAAGGAATACAATGATTTCAATCCAATCTCAACCTGCTGTATCTGAATCAAACCGTCTACTGCCTTTAAAACAAAGGAAACCCGTTCCATAGCATTGGGCAGGTGCTGGACTGATGTGTTGTTCTTTTACTCACCTGACACTTCAAAATATAACCCTTTAATATCCGATAGACATCGTTTTTAATCATAATACATGTTGCAATTTGAAGAGACTCAGAAAATATGACCAAATGTTTGTGGAAAACTGATGATCCAATGTTAAAGTAACACCACATAAAATTATTCAAATAAAATTACAGCTTCAGAATCACTATGACGCTTCACTGAGTTGTAATAAGGGGGAAAAGAGCCTCTGTTGTTGCTACTCTGCACTCAAGACTGCAGAAATGACACTATGTAATTGTGGGAGGAGGGTAGGAAACCACACCTTCTTCCTCCACCTCCCCCTCCCCATTGATTTCAGTACATTCATTCATTCATTATCTGTAACCCTTATCCAGTTCAGGGTGGGTCCAGAGCCTACCTGAAATCATTGGGTGCAAGGCGGGAATACACCCTGGAGGGGGCGCCAGTCCTTCACAGGGTAACACACACACACAC
The DNA here is from genome assembly GCF_029633855.1 of Hoplias malabaricus. Lineage (NCBI taxonomy): Eukaryota > Metazoa > Chordata > Actinopteri > Characiformes > Erythrinidae > Hoplias > Hoplias malabaricus. The sequence goes on from NC_089803.1 coordinate 69,885,543, forward strand.
ACATTCACTCACACACTCACACCTACGGACACTTTAGAGTCGCCAATCCACCTACCAACATGTGTTTTTGGACTGTGGGAGGAAACCGGAGCACCCGGAGGAAACCCACGGAGACACAGGGAGAACACACCACACTCCTCACAGACAGTCACCCGGAGGAAACCCACGCAGACACAGGGAGAACACACCACACTCCTCACAGACAGTCACCCGGAGGAAACCCACGGAGACACAGGGAGAACACACCACACTCCTCACAGACAGTCACCCGGAGGAAACCCACGCAGACACAGGGAGAACACACCACACTCCTCACAGACAGTCACCGGGAGCGGGAATCAAACCCACAACCTCCAGGCCCCTGGAACTGTGTGACTGCGACACTAACCTGCTGCGCCACCATGCCGCCCTGATTTCAGTACAGTGCTGTAAAAATAAACTACACTATGAACAGCCCCAAGAGCAGAAAATAAATCAACCTAGTGTTCCTTTAATAGGCCATTTTCCTAGTTTTTTCATGCTTTGCTGCAGGAACAGCCCCTGACTCTGAAACCTGGAACATTGCTGTGAGAATTTGACAGAATTAAGCCATGATGAGTTCTGGATTACATACCCCAGTCCAACTCATCCCAACAGCACTGCATGGGGCTCGATCACTCCACTGGTGCTCAGCCCAATGCTGGGGGTTCATACCCCTCTGCTGTAGGTTTTGCACCAGAGCCTCTCATTCCACGGAGACTGTATTGTACCTCCAAACCTGAGTCAGTGGGTGCACCTGTGTTATACACATTCATTAAACGGTGTATCCAATAATCTAGGAGTTACTACCCACTTCTGCGAGCGACCAGGCAAAGCAAGAGATGGAGATTAGGTTATAAACCAATGGAGTGTTTCTTTAAGGCACCCACAGGAGAGCGATGACCTGATTCTATCCAGAGTGACATCACAGCGGAGGAGAGAAGCGTCTACGCCTGACAACTCGGGAATAAAACGTGCCTCTTCCAGCCTAATCAACACGTGAACTCTCTCTCTCTCACACACACACACACTGTTAGCAGGGATTCACACATGTGTATAGCAGTACGGACTTCCCCTCTCGGACCACTCTGATTACGGACGACTCGCTAATGCCGTGTAAACAAACAAGCACCACAGAGCACCTTTTCTCCTCCAGGCTCCCAAACATATTTACACCAATCACCCATCGCAGGATTGGAGGTCTTATTAATCACACATCTGTTTGAATTCGCGCAGTTCCACCATCAAACGAGATGAAATCCTGGAGCTGTGTACAGAAACACACACACAGGAGGCCACCCAGGACCGCGTAAACCACCACGCTCCAGCGTAAACTAATAAATGAGCTCTGGGGGCATTCCAGCAGCCTCCTCACCGCTAACACGTTCTGTCAGAATGGCCTTTTAATACACTGACCTCCTGACTAGCAGCGCTCATTATGGTCAGCTCCAGACCACAGGCACCAGCTGGTCCTGAGGTGAGCCAGTTTGCTCAGGGCACACGGAGTGTCCCTCCCTGTGGAGTCCTCATGAGCGTTCTGAAGCCGGCCTCTGAAAAGGCTACTTTATAGATGAAGGAATAAAAGTGTTCTTAACTTTAAAAGGGACATATTCTCCCCTGTTTCCACGAGATCTTAATGAAAGGTCTGTGACCAGCTTTGGTCAAAACGCCACAAGGATCAAACCCCACAGCAGCGTTCTCCTCCTGTCTAAACGGCCCTGTTCGGAACGGCCGGATTCTGCACCTGTTCCTTTAAATGTTAAAGAGCGAGGAGCAGAAGCTCTGGTTTTTAGCTGTTTTCATTTCTCGTTTAGTTTCTACTTCTGTGTTTAACTCATTGTATCTGTTTTGCTCAGTTTAAAGGCAATGTTCATGATACTTAATCAAATACAGGTGATACTTCCTCACCATCTTCAGTCTCTCTGGTCTGTTCAGGTCTATGTGTGCTAGAAAAAGGTCCAGTGTTTATACATAGCCCTGCTTTGGTAAATAGGGAAACAAGTAAATGACTCGTCCAAAACGGCTAGCTAGCCACAGTCAAGAAACGGCATCTGGAGGCATTTGGACAGTGGAGAAAGCTCTGCACGTTGAAAAGCATTAACATGGTACAGGATATTGCTCTATTCCTGCTCCAGAACGGTAAAATAGGTTTATTTTTGCTGTTTTAGATGTAAAAAGGTGGAACTCATACCACTAACGTTCCATGAAAGTAAACACAGACTGAAAATGCTACAAAACTAAACAACTCGAGTTACCAACACTGAATACCAACTTACAGAGAAATTAAACATTAGCCATGCACAGTCTGCTTCTAACTAAAATATTCCATTCCACCTTAAAACAGAAACAGGAAGTGGGAGTTTGTTTTGCTGTACGAATCCTCTACGTTATCTTTAGCCTCGTCGTTGTGCTCGAAACCCTGGTACAGCGCTGTGATTGGACAGACTCAGACGAGGGGGCGGGGCAATTCTAAAGTGTCTGCACTTGACGTCAGAAGTGGCAGCACCGAGAAAACTGACCGGGTTGTCTTGTTTCACAGTGTGTGGGTTGGTAGGCTCCAGATTGCTGGGTTTGAGCGAACGGTAGTTCATTATGATTATCACCCCCAGGAATGATCTCCCATGTGGAAAACGTGTAACAAAATCACCCCTTTAACACCCTCATGACATTTGAAAAAGGAATTTAAAAAAAATTAAGGTGTAATTTGAGGAGTTAAGAGATGAAAGAGTGATGATATGAGGAGTCTCAGCTGAAAGGCAGCAGCAGAGTGAATCCAGGCTGAACTTGGGAGGGGAACACACAGTGAAGGAAGAATCCCTCTCATCTACCTCTTACTCCCCTCCTCGGCATCTCTCTTTCATCTAGCCTTCCCTCTACAAACTCCTCTGTAAGCCTCCAAACAGGACTCTCCCTCCCTCCCTCTCTCTCTCTCGGTGTGCTATCTGAGGAAGAGGATAATGAGGAGCTGTGAGGACAGAGAGGCAGATTTACGATGACTGGGTGATGGGGACACAGCAGTGTGTCAGTGCTAACCCAGTGCTAATGTGTTAGCGTGGAGGAGATGTGAGTGATGGAGCCGAGTAGCTTCACACCACACTACACCCACACACACATTCTGAGGCTACAATAACATGCACTCTACCACATTTGTCAACTCCAGGAAGTTGAGATAGGTGCAGATTTAAAGCAGAAGACAAGGAGGCATGACTTCATTCTTGTCTCACATTTTCCTTTGTTTTTTTAATATTTCTTCTATCCTTGGAAATTGCTGTGATCTTCTTCTCCATAACAAGGCACCAGCTTTGTCTCTTTCCCACTATGTGAAGGTGTAGCCTTGACCTGGATGGACGTGGAGAATGCGCACATGGACCAAATTACATTCTGAGGCCACATTCCTCTTCAGCCTCTCTCATCTGTTTTGCGCATGGTTGTTAAAGGAGGAACATTCCCACTTACACAGTTCTTGGGGCTTAATGAAATGTCTGTGCTTTGGTAAAAATACCATAAGGATCAAACACCACAGCCGCATTCTACCCTTATATAAACAGCCCTGTTCAGAACAGTCTTCAAAGCTCAGGATCCCCCACAGAGCAGGTGTGATGTGGTGCTGGATCATTCTCAGCGCTGCAGTGACACTGACGTGGTGGTGGTGTGTTAGTGTGTGTTGTGCTGGTGCACAGTGTGCACCTCAGTGTGCAGCGACAGATGAGCTACTGTCTCTACAAGGTGGACCAACGAGGGAGGAGTGTCTCACAGAGTGGACACAGGGTTTAAAAACTCCAGCAGCACTGCTGTGTCTGATCCACTCTACACCAGCACAACACACACTAACACACCACCACCACGTCAGTGTCACTGCAGCGCTGAGAATGATCCACCACCACATCACACCTGCTCTTTACCTCCTTTAAAGATGCGGAGCTTCTGAATGAACACAAACAGGAAGAGAAGAACAGCAGTTCTCCAGGATCGTTTACACTCTCTTTAACTGTGTTATTAAAAAAAAAGAACAATAACTAATGGCATTCACTACAGCTCTGCGAGCCAAAGTAAAAGAAAACAGACAAAGAAGGTCTGAGAACTGTGACTGGTTCTGCAGGTTCTGCTCGGAAGAGGCTACAAAAAGACATGCAGAGAGGGTTAAGAGGTCAACTAGCTCCTCACCCCCCATCAATGGCCTAAAGAGAGTAGCACTCAGTCACTCAACGCAAGCCCCTACGCTAAACACTCATCCGTTCCTGCCTCATTTCACCTCCACTATCTCCCGCTCATCTACCCTGCCTGTGTCAGAGAGCCTCCGAGCAGCTCTCCGCAGCCTCCAGCCCTCTTTGTGCTGTCTGAGGGGGAGGATAATGAGGAGCTCTGAGGAAAGCGTGGCAGATTTATGGCCAGTGCGTGATGGTGACACTGCGTCTGTTGAGCCACTAACAGAGGAGACACCGCACAGAATGCCAGGAATGGCGGAGTGGTGAACACTGAACATGACTTATCATGGTCATTCCTGTCGTATGACGACAGCCAATCATGGAATAATGGTGGGACAAGAACAGGAATGTTAAACGAATGCAGACCTGAGGTCGGACGCTCACAATTTTTTTCGGTCAGCTCAACCACGACCATCAAGTAGAATATGGAGCAAAGGTCTGAAAAGAAGTTGTAGGAGAAAGAATGAATATGCAACAAAAACAGAGCATGGAATAAACAAGAACAGGATAGAAACGTGACTCCAAAGGGGAAATGGAAGGAGAAAACGATCCTGAAGCTCTGCCATCAGAGGGTCCTGTTAAGTGCTGGGTCCAGAACATGGTCACGCACCTGCCAAGTGACACTGGACAGGTCTCTGATTCTCTGAAACCTGTAGAGCTTTAGATTGCTCTACCAATACTGTGTGTGTGATGTGCGATTCTCTACACCACAACCAGTCCCTGGGGAAGACTCCTAATGCTCCTAATAATTGCTCCAGGGGCCTGGAGGCTGTGTATTCGAAACCCGCTCCGGGTGACTGTGTGCGAGGAGTTGGTGTGTTCTCCCCGTGTCCGTGTGGGTTTCCTCAAGGAGCTCCGATTTCCTCCCACAGTCCGAAAACATGCGATGGTAGGTGAATTGGTGACTCAAAAGTGTCCAAAGCTGTGTGTGAGTGAATGTGTGTGATTTGTGTGAGTGAATGTGTGTGTGTTGCCCTGTGAAGGACTGGCGCCCCCTCCAGGGTGTATTCCCGCCTTGCGCCCAATGATTCCAGGTAGGCTCTGGACCCACCGCGACCCTGAACTGGATAAGCGGTTACAGATAATGAATGAATGAATGTTTCAAATGTATTAAAAGACAATTTGCCGTTCTTCAGCCATTCAATGTATAATCAATTTATTTAAGAATATATGTTTGTCTTTTTTAAATAACACATTAATACAATAAAGTTATTTATTTATTTTCTTTAGTAGATTATCACTGTGCTAAAGCTACCAGAGATTTAGGGGAAGCCGGCTGTCCTCTGTGTAAAATGTATAATGAGCTGTAAGATAGAGGCCGGAGAATCAGGCGTAAACTCACAGGTGTTTACATCGGAATATAATAAATTTGCTTAAAACCACCTGCATGGTTTGTAATCAACACCACACAAAACATGGTTTAAATTATTTAACTGGAATGATTCAGACTCTTTTCCTGTTGTTTATAATATAAAATCAGTGAAAATCATACTGTGTTTCTTTTTATTGGCACAGTGGACTGCTTAACTAGACCAACTGGCAGCTGGCAGCATCCAAAATATGTCCTTTTTTTGTTTATTATTTAATTTTATTTCTGTCTTTGGAGGATTAAGTGTTTGGAGGATTCAAGCTTCTTGGAGCTCACTGCAGAGAGGAACTGTAGCAGTAATTGTGAATGTCTCTATAGTGCGACGGTGTGTAGCGTGCTAAGGTTAATGGACAAATTAACATCCAAAATGCTCAAACAAGACATATAAACTGCAACTGACTACACGAATTAAGGGGATTAACCAAGAGTTGATTTTTTTTTTTAGTCAACTGAACACTCTTGTTTTAATATATCAAGTCCTTAAAAATACAGGGGGTTACTGAAAAGGCAAAAGTGCACTTAAAGGCTAAGCAGCAGCTCTATGAAAGTGTTAAACAAATAAATACAGTGGAATTTGAGTTCCTAACTTGTGTTTATTGATAGTCAGAAAACACGTTATTTCTTACTAATTGAAGGAATAAGGTTTAAAAGACTGTTGGACCCCCCTCAGCGGTGTTGGGAAACTCTAATAGGCGTCTTGCCTGTGACGTAGATGGTGGACAACACTCTAGAAGCTGCACTTAATTTAATGCAAAATGAGGAAAAGGTGTGTTGTTGTTGGCTGCAATCATTCAATGTACAGTGGGACATCTGTGAACAAATGACCCAAAGATCCCAAAATATCCAGAAAATGGACTAAATTTGTCCACTTTAAACGGGCACTTTGGAAAGGACCCTCTGCTCACTCCGTTATCTGTAGCTCATTTCACTGGCGCTTTTCCAACAATATGGGCATGTAAGGACACCAACGAAAGGTGTTCAAGAGCCTCTGTAACATGGAGGTAAACAGGGTAAGGACACTCACTTCGCCTGTTTTAGTTGGTGTTAGTTAACGTTAGCTTGACTCGCTAAACTTGGTGTCTCAGATTATACTCGGCTACGTAGCTATTACTACTACGTAGTATTACGGAGGTTTATAGTGTCGGATGAATTCGAGTTCGACTTCGATCACATTTACAAGAATAACGGTGCCTCTACATTTGAGTTTAGCTTATTGCTAGGCTATTGTCATGAATAATGTTGGTTATTTAGCTAGATACTGTCATAACAGTCAGTCATAACGGTGTTTTACCGCGGCGTTGTTCAGCTGTTGTCCACCAGTGACGTCACGGTCGCGTTCAAGAATTTCCGTAGCGAGCTCGGGTTTTTCCGTCAATTTAATAAAATTGTCAGTTTTAAAGCAAATTAAGCTGCTATTTTCATTTTAATTCATACTTATATCTGTCAGTAACTACAATAATGTAAATATTCATGGAGGTCCATTAAGTGGTGCTTAGCCTTTAAACATAACACATATTCCACACTTAACAGTAGAGCGTATAAACCCGGGTCGACACAGACTACCTCTTCAGACATCCCCTCAGGATATTCACTGAACACTGATCTGAGCTGGAGGAATCTGGAGGACACCATTAGCCAGGAGGGAAGAGTTCAGAAGCTTTTATCAATGGAATCAATCAGCACCATGTTGTACCTGATACTGACTGATGTAGCACATGAAAATAAAATACAGGCCAGTCGTGTTAAACAAACTGAGCGTTGGAGGAGCCCCAGCGTATTAAAAAAATAAAAATAACCCTAACTCTCCATCATTCACTGGCTGCATGCCATGGCTCCACTTCCAGGGCCTCATCTCGCCTGTGTGTGTGTTTTATATGGGAGAGCCAGGGAGAAATACGGTGTCCCCTCGATGTTCGGCTCTGCCCTGAGGCACGGCGGACTTTCAGCGGCTGCTTTTACTGCCCTAAAAAAAGGGAAACTTCAGCTGCCTCTGAGATCTCAGCAGCTGTTTAAAATGGACACGGCTGAGCGTCTGAGGGCGCTCTCTGGACGGGCCGTGACAAACACTAAATAAAAATCTACAGGCGTCCTCCATTAAAGAACATATTGACCCACCAAGAGCAATAAATTCCACTGTGTGATCAATTTGAAGCGAAGGGCCCCTGCGCTCTGCAGTAATGTCTCTAATGTGGAGCACTTATGTTTTAACTTTTATCACTAAAGTCACCTGTGGATCAATGTAGTTACAGACAGGAAGAGAATAACTCAAACCATAACATTAAAGCTACATCCTGCTTTCTGCAGACAATCCTCTCAGCTCCACTGACCGTACAGGGGCACCTCGTAGCTCCACAATTACAGAGAGCATCCTCCTATCTGTTCAGAGAGTCAGCGCAGTGAGGGTCAAACACCTGTGGATTTGAGCAGAGCAAACTCAGTATGTTAGGCTCTCTCTCTCTGTCTTTCTCTCTCTCTCTCTCCCTCTCTCTTTCCCTTTCTCCCTCTCTGTCTCTCTCTCTCTTTCTCTCTCCCTCTTTTTTCCCTGGGAAGGTCCAGCTTCTTGTTGGCGTCACATGACACCTCTCGGTCTGAACAGGCTCTTTCTCCCCCCTGCCCCCCTCTCTCTCTTTCTCTATTTCTCTCTCCCTCTCTTTCTATTTCTCTCACTCTCTCTCCCTCTGTCTCTCTTTCTCTCTCCCTCTGTCTCTCTCTCTCTCTTTCTCTCTCCCTCTCTTTCCCTTTCTCTCTCTCTCACTTTCCCTCTCTTTCTCTCTCCCTCTCTTTCTCTCTAATGCTCCCTCTCTCTCTCTCTTTCCCTTTCTCTCTCCCTCTCTCTCTCTCTTTCTCTCTCCCTCTCTCTCTCTCTCATGCTCCCTCTCTCTTTCCCTTTCTCTCTCTCTTTCTCTCTTTCCCTTTCTCTCTCCCTCTCCCTCTCTCTCTTTCTGAGGCATCTGGAGTATTTTTAGACAATGGAGGGACCTCCAAACTTTGAAAAGCACAAACCAAAATGGGGATGTTGCTCTATTTCTGCTCCATTGGTGAGGAAGGGGGGTGGGGTAGATGCCCTGCCTCTGAAGGGTGCAGCACATAGCTGTAACCCATACACACACACACACACACACACACACACAGCTAAGCACTAAAGTCTAAACACACAAACAGAATATTTCTCACTTAACACATGCCCATACACATGTGCACACCCACACCCTGTGGTGCTGCCCCCTCACTCTCCAGAGACCCCTGCACTTACCAACTCTCTGTTCCAGAGGCTGACAGGCCGACCTTAATTAGCAGTGATAGCAGCACACCACAAAGAGGAGCTAGAGCATCCCTGCCTCTCCCCACCACACACACACTCACACTCACACTACTCCCCACCAGCCTAGCATCTCCTGAGAGACACCTCACACACAGCCTGACAGTACAATACCGCCTAGTTCACATCAAAACACAGAGAGAGAGAGAGAGAGAGAGAGAGAGACACTGTAGAGGCAATTCTTGCTGGTTGTTGCATGCTGTGTATGAAATTGACCATAATGGGCTTGGACTTTATTCTGCAACTTTTCAAGACGCTTTTGCAAACCATGTTTCCGTGCGTGACTTCAGTTCTAGAATAACACACGTCATCACTGCAGCAGCACAAATGCATCACAGCTGCTCACTGAACTTCTCCATAAGAACAGCTCCAGCGGTCCAATTCAGCTACATTCGAGCTGACAGTGGCTAATCGTTTACACTTATTCATTTAAAGAGTATCCACCAAAGACGTTCGGCACAGATGAATGAAATGCCTGTGGTCAAAATACCACAAGGATCAAAACCCCACAGCAGCGTTCACCACGTTTATACAGCCTTGTTCACAACAGCAGGTTTCAGCACCTGTTCCTTTAAATGATGAGCCGCTCGCTGTTCACCCCAACCCCGAGCGCACAGCAGTGAGGAGCGAGGAGCAGAAGCTCTGGTTTTTAGCCGTTTTCACTCAGTTCTCTTTCTTCTCCAGTGCTCTTTTTTCTCAATGCTCCTTTTGTCTGTTCTGCTGCGTTTAACCTCGTCTTTGTGCTCTCACATAAACACGGGTCCAGCGCTGTGATTGGACAGCCTCAGACGAGGGGGCGGGGCCATTCTAAAGTCTCTGCACTTGACGTCAGAAGCGGAGCAGAATCAGAACGGCTCGTTTTATCCCGTGTTTTCCGACTTATGCAGCACGCAAGAGACTGGGTGGTGCTGTTTCACAGTGTGTGGGTTGGTGGACTCCAGATCTACACATTAATGTGCACATGCAGTTGTGTTGAGTTTTTTCATAATAGTCCTCTAATGCAAAGCACACAGAAGTGTCCATGAATGGGGATGAGATCAATTGATGACCATTTCGGATGGGCTACATGGAGTGTGACCAGGGATACACACACACACACACACACTCGCTAGGACCCTCAGCATTGCGTATGTTACTGTGGAAACAGACAGTTTGCTGTGAGAACCCAGCTGGGGCCTCTAACGGAGAGCAAGGGCAGACAGAAGTGCCTTCCAGGGAAATTAAGCTTATGAACAGAGGCACCTGCAGAAGCCATTACTGAACCAGATGGAGCACTTTTGGGGAGGAAAGATGCGCCTGGTCTAGGCTTGGGGGGAAACACAGGATGGAACATGGATGCTTTACCACAGGACACCCAAAACAAAGGATTAGTCTTGTCAGGGAGACGTACAATCCTTAAGCCTGGCTCCTCACTGCTGCCGGCCAAATGCAAGCGGCTTAGCAGGATATGTAACTCAAAGCCTGTTTCTGCTTTTATGAATTCTGACATAACTACCATATACATCATTGGAAAATGAATATGTGGATTGTGGGGATGTTTCCTCAAACTGCTGGTCGGGTTATGGAATGGATTTTCATTGTAAATACTAGGCACAGGATGAAGAGGATAAATGATCAATGCAGTCCCCGTGATGCTATACCATCTCCTGCATCAAGCACAGATAATACCAGCATTATATTTGCAATGGTAGCTTTAGCTTGACTGTGGACCAGTTCTCTTCTCATTTAAACTGTGTTTGATATTTGTTTTAACTGACTTCATTGTTTAAACGCTTCTGATTCTTCTAACTGCTTTAAGATTTATTGTTATTCATCTGAACTCTTTTCATATTTACTTTGCGTGTTGCATTATTTCATTCATTCATTCATTGTCTGTGACCCTTATCCACTTCAGGGCAGCAGTGGGTACGGAGCCTACACAGGATCACTGGGTGCAAGGAGGGAACACGCCCTGGAGGGGGTGCCAGTCCTTGGCAGGGTGACGCACACTCACACATTTACTCACACATTCACACCTACGGACACTTTTGAGTCTTCAATCCACCTACCAACGTGTGTTTTTGGAGCATGGGAGGAAACCGGAGCACCCGGAGGAAACCCACGCAGATACAGGGAGAACACACCACACTCCTCACAGACAGTCACCCGGAGGAAACCCACGCAGATACAGGGAGAACACACCACACTACTCACAGACAGTCACCTGGAGGAAACCCACGCAGACACAGGGAGAACACACCACACTCCTCACAAACAGTCACCCGGAGGAAACCCACACAGACACAGAGAGAACACACCACACTCCTCACAGACAGTTACCCGGAGGAAACCCACGCAGATACAGGGAGAACACACCACACTCCTCACAGACAGTCACCCGGAGGAAACCCACACAGACACTGAGAGAACACACCACACTCCTCACAGACAGTCACTCGGAGGAAACCCACACAGACACTGAGAGAACACACCACACTCCTCACAGACAGTCACCCGGAGGAAACCCACGCAGACACAGGGAGAACACACCACACTCCTCACATATTTTAGGAGGCTCCCATTCAAGGCCAAAGTGACATTAAGTTGACCTCACTCTCCCCCATCATTCAGCTCAATGCTGGACACTGTGGGCATCTGGTAACTGAATGCAGATCTTTAGAATACACACAAACATAAGAACAACATGATGTTATGGAACTGACAACAAAACAAAGAACAAGCACAAAAATCTGACCAAAATTATCTTTCTTCTCCAAGCGTGTACAACTGCAGCATACCGCAGTTTCCGAAGGCTCTATATGTGGACGGTCCCTAAGGGGGGTGCCATTCAGGCTCAGATGAGGATAGCTTGATGAACGAGGGGTACGGGGTGTGAAGAGGTAGAAAGCAAAGGTCCCTGACCCATGACTGCCCTTTGTGACCAGATGAGTCCAGAGTGCTGAAGCCTGGGGCTGTGAGGGCTCTGACGTAAAGCTGTACTCGGCTCTGTATCACTCCATAAGCCTCCCCCCCCTTAAGCCTTCCTCTCTCAGTAAGGATTTAAACAGGCCTGGGGCTGAAAGCAAACGTCAGGATGCTGATTCATGGAGCTGAGAGTCGGATTCTACCTAGAGACCTCCCTGTCAGCTCGTAAACACACACAAAGCTATATTTGAAGGTGAAGACAGTGGCAGAGTGTGATGCACCTAGACTCTGAGGCTTCCTCTGTCTTTGTGGCCTTGGCTGTGGACCATCCTGTCTGCCATAAACACCACACAGCAACACGAAGATATACGGCGAGGGGGTCCCTTCCACTCAACAGGTTCTGACAGATATTATATAAGCTGTATGCGAATGTCTTTCTGTAGAAAAGTCAAAGCTCAGGCCAAGGTCAATTACTAAAGCTCTCATATGAAGTGCAGATCAGAAACTGTGGAGCAGACTGGAGCGACATGTTCTTATTTAAACAGCACTGCTGTATACGGCAATTCATCACATTAGTGCATTTTAAAGTGGACATATAGATAAAGTGGAGAAAATCCTTCGTTCAGTGTATGTACACATTATAATACGTGGATCTGGAGCCCACCAACCCATAGACTGTGAAACAAGGTCACACAGTCAGAAAACATGGGATAAAACAAGTCACAAGTCTGCTACTTATGTCAAATACAGGTAATCAACACAGTCTTGCTCCAGGGACCTGGAGGTTGTCAGTTCGAGTCCCGCTCCGGGTGACTGTCTGTGAGGAGTGTGGTGTGTTCTCCCTGTGTCTGTGTGGGTTTCCTCCGGGCGACTGTCTGTGAGGAGTGTGGTGTGTTCTCCCTGTGTCTGCGTGGGTTTCCTCCAGGTGACTGTCTGTGAGGAGTGTGGTGTGTTCTCTCTGTGTCTGCGTGGATTTCCTCCGGGTGACTGTCTGTGAGGAGTGTGGTGTGTTCTCCCTGTGTCTGTGTGGGTTTCCTCCAGGCGACTGTCTGTGAGGAGTGTGGTGTGTTCTCCCTGTGTCTGTATGGGTTTCCTCCGGGTGACTGTCTGTGAGGAGTGTGGTGTGTTCTCCCTGTGTCTGCGTGGGTTTCCTCCGGGTGACTGTCTGTGAGGAGTGTGGTGTGTTCTCCCTGTGTCTGCGTGGGTTTCCTCCGGGTGACTGTCTGTGAGGAGTGTGGTGTGTTCTCCCTGTGTCTGTGTGGGTTTCCTCCGGGTGACTGTCTGTGAGGAGTATGGTGTGTTCTCTCTGTGTCTGCGTGGGTTTCCTCCAGATGACTGTCTGTGAGGAGCGTGGTGTGTTCTCCCTGTGTCTGCATGGGTTTCCTCTGGGTGAATGTCTGTGAGGAGTGTGGTGTGTTTTCCCTGTGTCTGCGTAGGTTTCCTCCGGGTGACTGTCTATGAGGAGTGTGGTGTGACCCACCACAACTCTGAATTGGATAGATAAGCTGTTACAGACAACGAATGAATGAATGATTGATTTATTTAGTTAATTCTGTTAATATATCCTCACTGTGTGTTAATGTACTGTCCCTTTAAAACCACACTACCGCGCTGTGGTCATGTGATTCCGCCCCATCCAATAGGCTACGAGGAAGTAATGTGGAGGAGAACCTAAACAGAGTCGAACCGAGCATGTCAAGTAAAGAAAGATGCCGCGTCTGTGGTTTGCGTGTGTTTTGACTTTCGTGAAGACAGCACTGAACATGAAGTCTGAGACTGAGAAAGAAAAGGTCTCAGTGACCAAAGTTAATCCCCCAATCTGTTTTACACTGAACACAATCACACAGAATATGAACAGTCCTCGTTCAAAAAAAGAGACAGACAAGCTCCCAGCGACATTACAAAAAAATTCCCAGTGTTAATATCTGACCATGTTTACAGTACAAGACTCATCACTACACTATAGAGCAAAATGCAAAAAGAGAACTCTCGTTCTTTGACCGTAATCGAGGTAAAATGTTAAATTAATCGTGATATTGACTTGTGGTCTTATCGCCCAGCACTGCTCTAGACCCCATGAATACTTTCAGCAAAACAGACAACAGACAATCTGGAACCGAGCTTTTTCAGGAATCTCAGAGTTTATAGATGGTTGGAGCTGTGTATCCCAGACTCCTGTTGCAAATAACAGCATCACAATGACAGCTATTAAAGAACACATCACACAGTCCTAGTACAGACATCCTAAACCCTCTGGTCTGGTGTCAACTGCAGTGAGGGCTAAAGAGCTTTGTAGCACATACCTCCCCATCCCACAGGGGGTGAAGGGCTTATCCCAAAACCTCCTCCACCATCAGGCTCGGTACAATGCTGCAGTCTGCAAGGAGTCCAAGAACCATGCGGTCGTCTTTACAACACACACATTCACTCTACCACTATACAGGCGACACCACATCACAGACCAGGAGGAGTTTTTCCTTCTCTCGTCAAAGCGATATAAAGACTCCTCAGAGCAGCACATGCTCATGAAGAGAGCGTTTTACAGATCCGGTTACGTCAAGTGAATGGACGAAGAGCATAAACAGGGTCTTTTACGGGATCCGTGGAGACAGGGGGTATGTGGGGTGAAGATACCACAGACCAAAATTAAATGCCCCCAAACACCACCAGCCACAGCCCAATTATCAAAACCACACAGAATGCTATAAAACAAACACAGAGGCCCTCCATTAAACCCACAGCCACCAGCGCTGAAACCTGGAGGTGCACGTCTACTAGGGACATACCCATCAAGGCTTTTTCCACATCCCAAATCTCAGACATTAGGGATGGTGGTAATTCTCACATCTCCCTAAGCCTTGAGGAGTGGTTACAGAGAAACCTTTACTGCAAATGACAAAACCCAGAATGCTCCTGTTATAATGAAGAGAGAGGTCTACAATGGCGGTGAGCGTCAATGTGCGAGGCGATGGTCCACTCACAGACGCCTCATGACGCTCTGCTGCTCTAATTAACAGTGTATTCTAGTGAACTCCCCTGTTAACATCAAGCCTCAAGCTGTTTATTTGATTGGTCAGTGGTTAATTTACATTCTGACTTGATGCTCGTGGTGTAGACCTACCGTGAATCGTCACACTGCACTGACGTGTTGCTCACTCAAGTCACGTGCAGATAGTACACAGCGTAACTTCTTACGATTGAGTAAAATCATTCAAAAACATTCATGGTACACTTCACGGTATTGTGTTGCCTCCAGGCAGTTAATTATAAAAAATAAAAAGAGAGATTTATTTAATTGGTCATTGCCATTTCAATGGAGGTGGGGACTCAAATACCAACCTATGAAAATGCAAGAAAACAATCACATGACCCACAGGGGTCCATTTTGTGTCCTCTTTCAGCATATATAAACGTCACACAGCATTTTCTCTAATGACAACTACAATTTTCACTCATTTTCATCCAGATAATCACATAAAAAAATACCTTCATTTACATTTACAGAATTTAGCAGACGCTCTTATTCAGAGCAACTAAGAAAAGTGCTTAGTGTTCAGACAGAGAGTGTATCCTAGCTAGTGCAGGCGCTCCTAGCTAGTGCAGGCGCCCCTAGTTAGTGCAGGCGCCCCTAGTTAGTACAGGCGCCCCTAGTTAGTACAGACACCCCTAGCTAGTAGACGCTCCTTGTTAGTACATACACTCCTTGTTGGTACTGACGCTCCTAGTTAGTACAGATGCTCCTAGTTAGTACAGAAGCTCCTAGCTAGTACATGCGCTCCTAGTTAGTACAGGCGCTCCTAGCTAGTACAGGCGCTCCTAGTTAGTACAGGCGCTCCTAGTTAGTGCAGACGCTCCTAGTTAGTGCAGACGCTCCTTTTTGGTACTGACGCTCCTAGTTAGTACAGGCGCTCCTAGTTAGTACAGGCGCTCCTAGTTAGTGCAGACGCTCCTAGTTAGTACAGGCGCTCCTTTTTGGTACTGACGCTCCTAGTTAGTACAGGCGCTCCTTTTTGGTACAGGCGCTCCTAGCTAGTACAGGCGCTCCTAGTTAGTAGACGCTCCTTGTTAGTACATACACTCCTTGTTGGTACTGACGCTCCTAGTTAGTACAGACGCTCCTAGTTAGTACAGGCGCTCCTAGTTAGTACAGGCGCTCCTAGCTAGTAGACGCTCCTTGTTAGTACATACACTCCTTGTTGGTACAGGCGCTCCTAGTTAGTACAGGCGCTCCTAGCTAGTAGACGCTCCTTGTTAGTACATACACTCCTTGTTGGTACTGACGCTCCTAGTTAGTACAGGCGCTCCTAGTTAGTACAGGCGCTCCTAGCTAGTACAGGTGCTCCTAGCTAGTACAGAAGCTCCAGCAAGTACAGACGCTCCTAGTTAGCATGCGGATATGTATAAATTTGTTGCATGTAACACTGAGACAACATTGTGCCATAATGGAAAGCAAAATACCAAAATCAGCATACACGTTTATTTTCTGTTATTCTGGTATTAAGCACATTGCTGAGCTGGTAGGGTTAATATTTAACAAGTCATCTTCCGTGTCATCAGCGTGGCCTGCTGCAGCATCTTCAGGATAATTTCCATTTTAATTTCCATTTCCATAACAGTTGCATTAAACGTAGGCGATGGGTTAAATTCTCATAACCAACAAGTCACTCCCGGAGACACCCCTGACGTCCCCTCCCATCACCTGCCTGTAAGTGACAAGCTGAGCCTGGTCTGACTGCATGAACCAAGCTGCTGCTTTCCCCATCGCCGCAGTGTGATTTACGGTTGCGTTGGAGGTGTCCCTCCTCAGGTCGGCATTTAGCCCGTCTATATCTGCTTCATGGTCAAACTATCTCCCCCACAGCAGAGACGGCAGGCTCCGTGCTTAAGGGAGAGCCCCTAAAGTCTGCAGCACATCTGTGTATGACATTCAAATCCCCACATTACTGTGTCCCCCCTGAGTGTGACCCCCCGCCCCACCGCTGTCGTTAACCCTCCCGTCGTAAAACGCACAGATAAGTTCCATGACATATTTTAATAGAATATTATTCAGTGCATAAACCCGATCATGCGAGGCGGTTGTATCCACAGAATACTTTCAGAGTGTGTGTGTGTGTGTGTGGCTGTAAAACCCTAAGATAAAACTGTTATTTATTTTTCCTGCAGCTCTCCTGAAAGCCCTCCTGCTCTTCGCAGCATCCCTTCTTTCTCCCATCGACTAAAGCTAGAGTTAGCTCTCTCTCTCCCCCCTTCCCCTGTCGTAAGATGAAATGGTTCTTGGGGTTTTATAGCTGTCTAAGAACTCCATAAATGTTAAGAAAAGCAACACGTGGCTGTACAGAACGACCTGCTCTTTATTCAGTTGACACACAGGTCTGATATGTCGAATACAGATGGCATTTTTCAAATGATTTATAATGATTCAATAATGCCCTCTTTAATACTCTGCCTTCACAATTTTAAATGTCATTTTTAAAAGAATAGTATTCTTTCTAACTAAGCCAACCAACCCCCACTAAAGCGACACCACTGAACAGCTTAATGTGCCAGGGAAGGCAAACTGACCAGATCTGTCACATTAGCCGACAGACGCTTGTCCTAGCTGAGAGATTTGGGAGAGGAAGCGTCACCCTGCTCACCCAGAGTTCAGAATATATTAGATGTACAAATAAGATTTAAAGCTTTTATTTGGGTAGTGTATAACTTTAATTCAAAAACACTGTAATTGTTACAGTTTGCTGTGTTCTCCCTGTGTCTGCGTGGGTTTCCTCCGGGTGACTGTCTGTGAGGAGTGTGGTGTGTTCTCCCTGTGTCTGCGTGGGTTTCCTCCGGGTGACTGTCTGTGAGGAGTGTGGTGTGTTCTCTCTGTGTCTGCGTGGGTTTCCTCCGGGTGACTGTCTGTGAGGAGTGTGGTGTGTTCTCCCTGTGTCTGCGTGGGTTTCCTCCGGGTGACTGTCTGTGAGGAGTGTGGTGTGTTCTCCCTGTGTCTGCGTGGGATTCCTCCGGGTGCTCCGGGTTCCTCCCACAGTCCAAAAACACACGTTGGTAGGTGGATTGGAGACTCAAAAGTGTCCATAGGTGTGAGTGTGTGAGTGAATGTGTGAGTGTGTGTCGCCCTGTGAAGGACTGGCGCCCCCCTCCAGGGTGTATTCCCGCCTTGTGCCCAATGATTCCAGGTAGGCTCTGGAACCACCGCGACCCTGAACTGGATAAGGGTTACAGATAATGGATGGATGGATGGGTAATTGTTACGCAATATTAAAGATGAAAAATGCCATTTTTTTCTACAAATAAATAACCTAAAAATGAAGGATTAAAACGCTATGTTCACAATCACTAACATAGAAATCCCCTTCTTTAAATCCTCTAAACCTAACTCACATTTACTTTTGGACACAATATTAGCCCCAAGAACAGAACTAATTTATCTTCTGCAGCGCTTTTTTCCTGAAGGAGCTCATAATGAACGCATCGCCCAATAAATTATTCTCACTCGCTCTTTTCACTCGACCTTATTTTCTTTTGAATAAAAGGACAATTGTCATTTTAAACACCACACAACACTCACCATATAATGACAAAGGAGTGGGAGAATGTTTGAATTTTGAATGATAATTACACATTACACAAAAACTACTTCTAAAATACTAATGGGTTTAAAGAGAAAATGCAGAGGAGAATCCAGATTTTCTGTAAATGGGTTAAACAGGAGAGAGGAGGTCTCCCACACAACCTTGAATAAGCTGGACTCTTCTTCTGAACACTTAAGGACAGAGAAGAACCAACTCCTAGAGCCTGTGATAAAGAGAGCCATGAACAACAAGAGCATGAGGCAGGAAAGAAACAGAGGGAAGATATGAGTAGGGATGGCGAAAGAAGACAAATCTGAAGCTCTGAATGTGTCCAGGCTCAGGTTTTGCAGAGAAGGCAAGGAGAGATTAACCCAAAGCCAAAGCCATAATCCCCTGCAGAACCTGCTCGGAGGGTCCGAGCCCGCGACACGGCGACGACAGAGCAGAAACACCACACCTGCCACGGGCCTCGCTGACGGCTTCTTTTCTCTCCCTCTTTCATCCATCCCTCTCCCCCCTTCCCCACTCCCCCTCCTTTACCCTTTGAAAGATACGGCTTTCTGTTCTCTCTCCCCACAGAGAAGGAGGGGTGGAATTTTTCCGTCGTTTTCCGACCGCACGTCATGATGTCACTGGCGTGTTGAGGCAGTGAGTTTGAGCAGAGCACGGGCGGCGTGCTCAGACCGACTGACCCGTGGCAGCTCCTCTCTGCCTGCCGATAAAAGGCTGAGCGGCCCACGAGCTCAGAGGCTTCAAAAAGCCATTTAAAGACCCCTTATCACACCGGCTAACCCTCCTGCTCTGATCCGCTCCGGCACCACGAGAGGGGTACAGTGAGGGGCCAGTCCCAGCATCGAAATCTAAACAACGGCCAGCCCTCCGATCTCTACTGACCACAGCGCTGGGTGCCCTGCTACTTCTGAAGGTGCTGGACTTAGACAAACATTCCACCGGAGAGTCTTTCCTCCAGGGCTCTGTGATATTACGCTGAATAGATACAGACAAGATGCTTGGCCTGAGTTCCAAATAGTTCTAAGATCTGCTTTATAACTCACTACTGAAACGACAGCTGCTTCTGTGTTATTTCTTCGTCTACAGGAGACAAAACTATGTCCCATGTCTCATTCCAAGCCACTTCAACGTCCAGAGCGGAGGACAATGTTTTTTGCGTCACTGAACCCCTAGTAATCTCATAGACACCACACACCCCATAGCAGCGTTCTCCCCCTGTCTAAACAGCCCTGTTCAGAACACTTCAGAACGATAATGAGCCGCTCGCTGTTCACCCTGACCCCGAGCGCACAGCAGTGAGGAGCAAGGGGCAGAAGCTCTGTTTTTTAGCTGTTTTCGCTCTGTTTTCTTTCTTCTCCGTACTCACTCAGTGCTCGTTTATCCTTGTTGTGGCACTCTCAAATATATGCGGGTCCAGCTCTGTGATTGGACAGACCCAGACGAGGGGGCGGGGCAGTTCTAAAGTCTCTGCGCCTTTGACGTCAAAACGAAATGACACGTTTTATCCCATGTTTTCTGACTTGCACAGAAACCTGAATGGTCTTGTTTCACAGCGTGTGGGTTGGTGGACTACAGATCTACACGTCCTCTTTAAGGAAGATCCATATTCTCAATGTGCTTCAGGAAACACTGGCATGGCCACCCAAACAAACACATGGATATAAGGAGGAATAAATACTTGAACAAATGATGGGTGGAAAACAGATGGATGAATGAACAAACTGAAAAGCTCAGCTTGCTTATATCCTTCTCTCATGTTTAGAGACAGAGAGCATGGTCAGGATAAACATTAAGTTTAGGATTAAGATCATCCTGCTTCTGTCAAACAAGGGAAATCTGACAGAAAAAAAAAAGTAACAGCCATTTACAGGGCGCTGAAAAGTTGTGTATAGGACATATGCACGTGCACATAACTGAGAGTTCTGAACACAGTCAGTGTGTTCTCCACATGAAGCCACTGCCTGGAGAATGGGACGCTCTGGAGCAGAAGGCACCATCAAACATCTGTAGAAAACTTCTTGTGCCAGTACATCAGTAATAACATTCATTCATCTTCAGCAGCCGCTTCATCCTGCTCTTTCTCACGTCTGTGCACCACTTCACACATTCACCTAGTCACTCATACACACCTGTGCACAATTTTACACATTCACCCAGTCACTCACACACCAGTGCACAATTTTACATTTTCACCCAGTCACACACACACACACCAGTGCACAATTTCACACATTCACCCAGTCACACACACACACACCAGTGCACAATTTCACACATTCACCCAGTCACACACACACACACCAGTGCACAATTTCACACATTCACCCAGTCACACACACACACACCAGTGCACAATTTCACACATTCACCCAGTCACACACACACACACCAGTGCACAATTTCACACATTCACCCAGTCACACACACACACACCTGTGCACAATTTCACACATTCACCCAGTCACTCACACTGATGAACAATTTCATACCTGGAGGAAACCCACCCAGACACGAGGAGAACACTCCATAATCCTCACAGTGACCTGAGGTGATGATGCACACCCACCACCACCACCACACTAGCTCGGCGTCTCCACTAGAGGGCGTGCCCCCACTCATCAGAATGAAGGGGGAAATAGTAAGAGAGGTCATTCCAAGACAACTGCACCCAAATGCCAAGCATCCACACTGAGAAAACAGCTGGGCACATCTGCAACCGTGCCATCTTAGTGTCTATGCCCAACCAGGATGAAGGAATAACAGCTGGCACCAGGCAGGACCGCCTCATTACAGATGCCCGTAAACGCCTGACGCCCTCTAACAGGCTGGACGCCCTCCGCACCATCGTGGCCCGGGACAGTTCCTGTAACAGGAATTTACAATGTTATTATTTGCCCTTCTGCTGTTTACTTTTGCCTTTAATTGGAGCAGGGCTGCAGCCAGGAGCTGAGGTTTTATACAGCGCTCATGTTAGAGTCTAGTGATCAGCGGTGAGTTGTTTCACACCCACTAAGAGAGAGAGAGAGAGAGAGAGACTTAGCATATGTCAAGGTGCAGACTCTCACACACACACACACTCACGTGCAGAGACAAAGTCGCATTATTCAACACTGTGGCTGCAAATCTCTTAGTTGGGTGTGTTCACTGTCTCAAGAGGATTAAACAGCGGCTATCACAGGCTTTTCTGAGTTTACCACCACCACAGAGAGCACCGACTCCTACCGAACAGACCACAGACCAAAGGAACGGAACCGAGGGTTCCTGCTTGAACACAGATTCTACAGAGGATCCTTCAGTAACGTTCAGTCCATGTCTTTTTTCTTAACCAGATTCTGAATGTTGTCTGTCTTTGGACCAGTTTTGGCCGGTACTAACCAGTTCACACTGGGAATACTCCACAGTACCTGAGCTTCACTATGACCCTCACTGTCTGGCCCTTGTCAAAGGCCCCTTTTCCACTGCAGAACCGAATGGTTCTGAGCACAGAGGGCACGGTTCGGCACAGAACACTTACAAAGCAGGCGAGCCCGGTTTTCTAGGCAAGGATAGCTAACCCCAGCTGAGGGCCACAGAATTGCTTGAGGGGAGGTGCGTAATGACGTAGGGACCTGAGGAATGGATTCAGATTTGCGTCCAGTGTCTTTGTTTGCCTTCATTTAGCACGCCCGTGTCGCAAGGTCCCACGCTAGCTAGTTCCCTCTGTGGAAAAACGTGACACCGGAAACATCCCGTGACAGTAACCGTGGAATAACTTCCTGGTTCTGATTTAGCAACACAGCAAACGGAAAGAGACACTGTAACCAGTTGAATGGGTCTAAACCTGTGTGGAACAGTACGCCACGGCTTTAGTGACCATTTGACCCCGCGGTGGAGAGAGAAAAAACAAAAACTCCTGCTTCCACCAACAACCTCAAGACTTGACTGTTCACTCCCTGACTGATATACCCCCCCCCCCCCATCCCACCCATCCAACAGGTGGCACTGTAACGAGACAATAACACGCCCCTCACCTGTCAGTGGTCATCTTGTGCTTGTATAGTACAGACAAACTGCACAAAGAGGGATAAGCCATGCCCTGACTCAACTCCCTCAGACAAACAGAAAGGAGACAGTGGGTAAAGCAGGGACACATGGAAACACCAGTCCCCGAAAAAGCTCAGAAATGGTAAATAATTAATGGAAAATGAGATCTCTCTCTCTCTCTCTGTACAGAATACAGCAAAACAGAACCAGAATGGAAAGTCCCAGTGAGCAGACAGACTCCAGCTGTGGCCGCAGTTTTGAACACGACCAAAAATTCACACACAGCGGCGTCAAAGTGCAAACGATCACCAACAACAAACAGGAAAACACCGTCTGGGACGAGGGACTGTCTTCAGCTGTTGCGGTGTATGTTGCACTATCCGTCAGCTGTCTGTTGTTTGCCCTGTGTGTGTGTGTGTATGTGTGTGACCATTTCCCAAGTCCATGCCCATGACTTGGGAGAGAGGCTCTCTATAAATTCCCAGTGTGGTCCTCTGTTCTCGACTGCGTCTGCATTTCCTTAAAGAGCAGGGAGCTTGTACAAACAGGAAAACTGTGGCAGAAATCATGTACTGTGAAAGAGGCTCAGCATCTCAGATTACCCCACACTGAGCACGTCACCCTGGGCTTCCTCAGCCACAGCGTCCCGTAAACCTCCGCAGACACGGCCTTAGCTGCTGCATTAGCGTACACTCCCCGTAAGCCAGTTGTGTCATTTGCAAGGAGATCACAATCACATAGTGTCTGTTTCTCATCCCAGGCGTCCTGGCACCGGCGGCTGAACCCTCCCATGTGGGAAGACAAGGTTTGCCACGTGGAAAGACACTAGTGTTCAGTCTGATCCTTTGGGTTTCGGTGCAGTGTGGAGGGTTAGCTCTACTTTGACTTATTTAGGGTTAAATCACAGAGTAAAACTAAGGCCCTGTTCACGTGGATCTACGTTTTGGACTCCTGTCCACATCAGATCTGTGTTGTAGATCACTGTAAACAGAGGTTTTGGGAAACTGTGTTCAGTGGTGTCGTGTTTACGGCAAAACTAACCTTTTGTGGCTGTTTCTGGCTGAAATTCAAAGAGCTCCCTGTATTGTGAATGTTATAAGAAAAAAAAAAACAATGTGCACATGAAGATAGCAGTAAATTTCCTGTTGTTTGTAGGAGGCCGGAGTTCAACTTGAAAAAACTGGTATGTGTTTTTTCCACTGTTTGACTTCCCCCAGAAACTCATCTGTAACTCGAGTTGTTTCGTTCTGTAGCACTGTCGCTAACGCAGTTAGCCGTGTCCCGAGTTTGGAGACGTTTCCACCGGAAAAATAGGTCAATGTTTCCCAACCTATGGAGCAGGAAAATAGCAACATCCTCATCTCAGTAAGTGCTTTTCAACATTTAGAGTCTCCTCCGAGAGAGAGAGAAAGAGAAAAAGAGAAAGAGAGAGAGAGAAAAAGAGAAAGAGAGAGAGGGAGAGAGAAAGAGAGAGAGAGAGAAAAAGAGAAAGAGAGAGAGAAAGAGAAAAAGAGAAAGAGAGAGAGAAAAAGAGAAAGAGAGAGAGGGAGAGAGAAAGAGAGAGAGAGAAAAAGAGAGAGAGAGAGAGAGAAAGAGATAGAGAAAAAGAGAGTGTAAAAGAGAGAGAGAGAGAGAAAGAAATAAAAAGAGAGAAGAGAGAGAGAGGGAGAGAAAGAGAGAGAGATAGAGAAAGAGTGAGAAAGAGAAAGAAAGAAAGAGAGAGAGAGAGAGAGAGAGAGAGAGAGAGAGAGAGAGAGTGACTGAGAGAGAGAGAAAGAGACTTTTGCATACCAGATTGAAACAGTTTACTATTTCTTTTACTCATTTACAGACGAGCCGTTCTGATTCTGCTCCACTTCTGACGTCAAGTGCTGAGACTTTAGAATGGCCCCGCCCCCTCGTTTGAGTCTGTCCAATCACAACAACTGATCCATTCTGTCCGTATCAGGAAGCCTTCTGAGAATGTGCACTAATACCAGTGAAATGAACTCACGAACAGAAGGCCCAGCGCGCATTCGTATTTATCACCGAGCAGAACAGAGCCCTAAACACCACAACACACACACGCTAACGTGTTTTATACCGAGGAGCCGCCGAATATAACAAGCTTACGATTATGTGATTACTGTCATTATCAGCTCCACTGGGTTTAGCTCTGGCTCAGAGCCTTTGTATCTCTGTAAGCACAGTCCAACAGGTTCTTCTCTGGAACGATGCACGCTCATGAAGTCCTCACATCACCGTGCATCACTCTCTTAGATGAAGTGACAGAGGAAACAGTTGTCTGTCTTATCACATGCAGATGCTGCTTTAGATGTGGTAGCCGTCCTATAATCCTCGGAAGCATGGTCTCCAGCGAAACCGTTTTCAGCTGTGGGCTTCATCTTGTAATAGGTCTAGGCAGCAGAAGCTAGTTTCCTAGCGTATCCATTGATGCGCAGTGCAGTGCAAACGTCGTATTATTATTATTTAAAGTCATTTATCGTCTAAATTAAGAGTTGGGCTTGAATTAAACAACATATAAATAGAATAAACACAAAAACACACTGTACTTTTCTTCTACATTTTAGTAGCGAATGAAGAACATAGTGTGGTTCCAGATGTTCTTCTTGATCGTATGGATTTGTTTAAATCAACAGCACACTTTATTAAATCCCCCGGTGTCTACAACTTTGCACAGTGCTGTACCACCCACAAACACACACCCCTCAAGGTGAAAAATAAGCCCGTCTTTTCTAATAAGAAGCAGTAGGTTCAGTGATACATCCCTAGATCTCAGTCTAATAAAGTACTGCTCCTCTCTGGACCTGACTGTAGAGGTCACACTGGAGCATCTCTCCCTGAGCTCCACGGAGCAGATGGGCAGCGAGGGGTGAGTCAGCAGCGGGATCGCGTCCAAGCCCAAAGCTCCTCGTCTATTTCTGGACCTTGTGCTCCCCGAGTCTGTCAAACCGGCCGGACAGATGTGACCGCACAGCGGCGGTCACCCAGGGCTGAGCCCGTTGCAGAGATTGCATCCCACCCTGCGGCTGACTGCCACACACAAGCCCTGCTGTTGCCAGGAAACCCTGCGTGTGTGTGTCCACATGTGGCCTGACAGCGTCTGACAGCCCGGGTGTGTCGGGCCGTCTCTGAAGGACAGGAGTGTGACGGCGGTGGTGGAAGGAGAAACAGACACTCTGGACTTCACCTGCACACAGGGACTATAAGTGCAATGAGTGACACCCAACGTTCTGGACCTGGAGAACCTTTGCCATGGACATTTGATCTAAATGTAATAGTGGTGTAAATAGATTTTAAAAAAATGTAATCAAGATTAATCGCAAGTTAAAATACTAGTATTTCCTTGATTATTTGGAAGGTAGATAAAACAAATAAAGAGAGTCAGTGTAAATATTGTAGAGTGGTATTGCAGGTTTTATGTAATTTGTATTATTCAGTCATTCATTCATTATCTGTAACCCTTATCCAGTTCAGGGTCGCGGTGGTTCCGGAGCCTACCCGGAATCACTGGGTGCAAGGCAGGAACACACCCTGGAGGGGGCGCCAGTCCTTCACAGGGCAACACACACTCACATCTACCGACATTTTTGAGTTTCCAATCCACCTACCAATGTGTGTTTTTGGAGCGTGGAAAAGCGAGGAAACCGGAGCACCCGGAGGAAACCTACACAGACACATGGAGAACACACCACACTCCTCACAGACAGTCACCCGGAGGAAACCCACGCAGACACAGGGAGAACACACCACACTCCTCACAGACAGTCACCAGGTCAGACAGGTGTTGAACTGTGCACACGGCTTGTATCATCTCCATATTTAACTACTGCCAACAGGTGGTGGCGATGTTCTTCAGGAGCTGCATTTGAGCCTAAGGTTACGCTGCTCCGAGTTAAACATGAGCTAAAGGGGTATAAACACTCCAGAAGAGTATTTAAGCACCATTCCCTACCTCTGGGATGAGCTGGAGTGGTAATTCTGATCCAGAACTCATCGTTCGGCACTGGAACCGGGCATCACTAGTTTTCAAGGCTGAAATCAATCAAATCTTTAAATCAACTGGCGATATATATCTACAGCTCGACTCCAATCACTGAAGTTCAGGAGAGGCTCATCTGTGGGAGCAGGGGAAGCACCGGGACCTGGGAGGCAGGTGAACACGATGTGACTATAACCATGGCGGCTTTATTCATGTGTGCAGCGCTAGCGGTGTGGTAATTCGGGGAAGTCCAGGGAGGGGACGCTCTGAATAGGGCCGTTCCACCCAACTCTCCCCATAAGGTTCCATCTACCCCAAAAACCTCAGCTTCCCAGGCCTTTAACAAGCCCCAGCTGTGAGTCTCGGCATTAACTAAACACAAACTGGCTTCTCTCTCTCTCTCTCACACACACATACACACACACACACACACACACACCCCTTTAGTGAGTGAGGGCACAACTCCAGAAAATAAGAATATGTTAACTATGCCTTTTGTCCAGCTGCTGCTTCTAGACTCTGCTCGGTCCAGTGATGACAGCTCCACTAAGGCTGCTTTGCATCCTTCTGAGGATGAGATGCTGCTGGGCTCAGAGAATCTGGAACATGTGGTTTAGGAAGAAACAGCAAGAATCTGGCTTCTCAGAATTGAACGGTTTCAACTGTCCATTGAAACACCACCATTACAGTGCCTAGTTTCCACTGATATCTCAATTTCCTCTATAGATGGATGTGTGTGTGTGTGTGTGTGTGTACACGGAGAAGCTACCAAAAAATGGACACACACTGAATGTATGAACCATGTTGGTCTAAATGCTTACTTTTTTAAAGACACATACACAGGGAGAACACACCACACTCCTCGCAGACAGTCACCCGGAGGAAACCCACGCAGACACAGAGAGAACACACCACACTCCTCACAGACAGTCACCCGGAGGAAACCATTTTCTCTTGCTTCAAGGCACCAAAACCTCAACTGCTCTCCGGACACTGAGGTGGCTCCAGCTGTTCCAGGTCTAATTTGTGTTCAACTCTTCAGGCTTGAGTGTGTGTATGTGTGTGTGTGTGTGTGTTTGTGTGTCTGTGTGTGTGTGTGTTTGTGTGTGTGTGTGTGCGCGTGTGTGTGTGCCCACTGAGTTCATATGATTAAAACTAATTTTACATAACTGCAAATGATGTTTACTTTATCATTAACTTCCATTTAATGAAATATTTATTATATTTACATGAAAATGTCCTAATCCTGGACCTCAGACTCTAACCTCATTCCAAACCGGTCGCTGTCCTTGTTCCAAAATGTGCTCTGAATCGTCATTGGACGGTTAAGATGTAAACAAAGGCTTCATTGTGGTTTGATGTGAAACTCTCAATCAAAACTGATCACAGCGGTGGAGACAGGGCCATGTCTAAGACTTTACACAAATACACAGCCAGAGAGCTGAGACATTACGGAAAACACTAGCAAACATTAACAGATCGAACTGTGATATCCATGCTGTAGGTGACGCATTGGTTCCGTTCTAATGTAAAGTTACTCTACAGTGCAGCACTTCACATCAAACCAACACTGGTGTAGCTCCTCTTTAACTCATCATCATGAAGCTGATTCTCGTCAGATGCGGGTCATCAAGGGTTAAATCAGGAACGAGGATGAAGTCACAAAGTCTTAAAAGTCAAGCTCCATCAGAAAAAAGTGCTGCAGAAGACTGTGATGGATTTGTTCTGTTCTTGGGGCTAATATTGTATCCAAAGTCAAATGAGACGATTTAAAGACGGGGATTTCGATGTTAGCGAATGTAGCGCATTAGCACCTACTTTTTAGTTGTTATTTTGTTGTCGTTTTTAATACTCCACAACAGTCGCCATAAAATGACAAAGGAGAGGAAGAACTAAGAGGGAGCCAGCTTTAACACGGCAGGAGGGGGCAGTTAATCTGAAGAAACTAAGATATTACTCTATTCTGGAAAGAAAATTAATTAAATTAAATAAGCGAACACACTTTGACCACTGGGGCAGCACGGTGGCGCAGCAGGTAGGTGTCGCAGTCACACAGCTCCAGGGACCTGGAGGTTGTGGGTTCGATTCCCGCTCCGGGTGACTGTCTGTGAGGAGTGTGGTGTGTTCTCCCTGTGTCTGCGTGTGTTTCCTCCGGGTGACTGTCTGTGAGGAGTTGGTGTGTTCTCCCTGTGTCTGCGTGGGTTTCCTCTGGGTGACTGTCTGTGAGGAGTGTGGTGTGTTCTCCCTGTGTCTGCGTGGGTTTCCTCCGGGTGACTGTCTGTGAGGAGTGTGGTGTGTTCTCCCTGTGTTTCCTCCCACAGTCCAAAAACACACGTTGGTAGGTGGATTGGCGACTCAAAAGTGTCCGTAGGTGTGAGTGTGTGAGTGAATGTGTGTGTGTGTGCTGCCCTGTGAAGGACTGGCGCCCCCTCCAGGGTGTATTCCCGCCTTGCGCCCAATGATTCCAGGTAGGCTCTGGACCCACCGCGACCCTGAACTGGATAAAGGTTACAGATAATGAATGAATGAATGAAATGAACTTTGACAACTTTTGCCAGACACTGGATGTGTTCAGAAGGAAGTAGTAAAGTGTAAACCTTTAAAACAACACGTCTCGTCCTGCGAGAACCCTCCTCTGTTTGTGCAGAATCGCTACGTATCTCTGCCCACTCGCTCGAGAGACGGAAAAACCCATAACAACACTGTGGTGTGCCGACTGCAGATAAGCTCACAGAGAACGCAGAGAGAAAGCGATGGGAAGTCACGCTCCTCTGGACAGAGGCAGAGGCAGGAGCAGGGCCTCTCTCGCTCTGGGCGCGGGGATAAGGCTGTAACTCTCTGAAGAAAAACAGGGAGAGGCTGCTGCACTGTGATGGACAGGCTAAGTGTGGAGGGGAAAGTTGCGGAGGGGTGGTGGGGGGACCTGTGTGTGACAGACAGAGATTAATGAGGCGCCTCACCCCCCTCTTCAACCTCCACCTCCACCCAACCCAAACCCCTCCAGCTAGCCGTAATGCTTCCTAATCACCTGCGTGTCAGCTCCTATTGTTGAGATGCCTGCAGTTCTCCCTCACACACACACACTCGCACACACACACATCTGTCTGGTTGAGCCTGATGCTCATGTCACTGCATAATCTGCCTCTCTGTCTACCTCCAAAAACCCCTCTCACTCCTTCAAGTTCTCCCTCTCCTCCCTTTGTTCCTCCGCTCCTGCCCCGGCTCCACAGCTCTGATCAGACAGACACCTGTTTTCACTTTACGCTGATGTTTAGACAAGGGGAGGTGGGTGAGGGTGTTGAGGGGAGGGGAGGGGGGGGGTAAATGACAGCCTGAGTGTTGTACATCTGCATGTGCTATGAGATGAGAAGAGATAGCAGAGAGAGAGAGAGAGAGAGAGTCACTACATTGCTAATTAACTGTCCACAGGTGTGTGTGTGTGTGTGTGTGTGTGAGGAAGACTTGGTAAGTGCATGACACTGTCCCAAGGCACGTGAGTGTGACTGGGTGAGTGTGTGTGAAAATGTCCACAGGTACGAGTGTGTGTGAGTGACTGTGTGGGTGTGTGTCGCCCTCTTCTTTAGTAACTTTAGCAGAAGGAAAGTCCTGGAAGGTAAAGGAAGGATCCTGTGGTTTACTTTCTCTTAGGAACTTTGTAAATAAACACAGCTGTTTTCTTATAAAAGGTATAAAGACTATTCAATTTACAGCAATCATCATGTTTAGTTAATGACCATCACGTCTGGGCACAGATATCCCAGGCTCCTAGATGACAAAGTCCCGACGAGAGCGGTCTAACCTCAGTCAAGTGGAGTATCCTTGGGCCAGAGGCCGAGAACGAACACAGAACAGACTCTCATCTATCAATGCCATCAGGAACACACCCCCTCTGCCATTCCCCAGTCCATTCCTGTCACCACAAACCCCTGGGTACGGACAGCCATCGCAACCTGGTCATTTAAAGGTCAACAACACTCACTCCTGAAGAGCTGGACACAGATTAGACAGCCTTTCAGCAGAAAGAGGAAAAAGAGACCAAGCACATAAGGACTCTACGTCCTCTACATCCTTTCAGTTACTGACATTTATTTGTTTGAAGGGGTCAAGGTTTGAAGATTTCACGCCCTAAAGTACCCTGCTGTGTCCAGCGTCTCATGCCAGGACATATGTGTAGAGCTAGTGCTTATGAAAGTCGTCCTACCGCTTTCGGGATGGTTTTACTAAATCATACCCTTGTTTATACAAACAATAGTGCTTTAAACGCCAGTGTAAAGCAGTACAGCAGAATTCAGACTCCATCTTTAAGCCCTGTGCGGCACTGAACATACGGACACACACGCACTCGTGATTAAGGGCAGTTAACACACATTAGGGCTGGGCGATATGACCCTAAAATAACATCACGATATTTCAGGGTATTTTGGCGATTTCGATATTCTTGGCGATACGAACAAAACAATGAAAAATACTTAATGTATGTATTAATTTCACAAACAGATCATTGCAACAAACTCAATGTTATATTACCGTACTTCACTGTGTCTAAACGACTCATGGTCATTACATAAACAAGTCTGAATATCACTAATAACACAATACTGATTGTTTTTATCGTTTTAAAAATGTTGGTGATATTATTGTGGACGATATGATATGGCACAGCCCTGACACACACACACACACACCTGGAGCAGTGGGTAGCCACCCCAACGCTGGAGCAGCAGTTAGGGCTTCAGTGATTAGCTCAGGGGCACTTCCTTCATAGACGTTGAGGGAGGAGAAAGAGCTGCTCCTTCACTTTGCCTTTGCCATTTGTCCCGCTGTTCCAGGGGATCAATCTGGTCCCCAGCCCACTTCTCTAACCTTTAGGCCAGAGCAACTAGAAACAAACACTCTACACTGGAATAACTCTCTAAAATAATTCTGCTTCTTGATTCCTACACTTCCACCACTTTAACCAGTAACCAATAATTCAGCGGGTTTAGATTAGCATGAGACAAGGGCGTAGAATTAGCATGAATGGAGGTGACGTGTCCCCACCAATATCTAGTGATTACTGAATTAGCCCTACCAATGATTTAATTTAATCCCCTCCATAAAAAAACAAAACCCCAGATCTATCAACGTCTCATTAACCTAGAGGTGCAGAAAGGGTTAAATCATGTTCTCTGCTCGAGTCCTATCTCCCCGTAACACATATGACCAGTGTGATTGGCTGTGCCTGTCCCTGTTGTCACGTGAGTCTCTGCGGTTTGGTTGTTAGCCGCGCCAAAACTGGAAGGAAAACTTTCCAGTCATACGTGAGAACTACTGTGAAAGACTCGTGGGGTGACACATGGAGGTCAGAAGCGAGTGAGGACGGCAGCAAAAGAGAAGATGGACATGAGGAGCTATTATTTAAAGAAACGTGTAAGTTCGCTAATGAAATGAGTCCATTATAATAACAGCAGGCTAACAGCAGTCCGGGGGGCGGTAGATTCATAGGTCCCCACTGACGTCAAGAGTAAATCTACGCCACTGGCGTGAGATCAGACTCAGAAAACACACAAACAGAAAAGGTTTCTGCTATTATTTATTTGCTGCTAGTGGCTCGTCCTGTTCTACTGTGTGATAACACTTTATTTGAGGCTCTGGGCTCTTTTTGGAGCTCAAAACGTCCACGGACAACATCACGGTTTGCGCTGAAGTACCAACTCCTCTTTGGCTTGAGAACCATTTTATTTCAGTGGAAACACACAGAATGGTCCTGGAATGTGAAGTGAACCAGCAAATTATCAACATCCGAATGTTCGGAAGCCTTGCTGCTAAGACAGGGGGCGCCACTGACAAAAGCGCAAGGTGTAAACTATATTCGTTTCCTCTCTTCAGTTTTAGGTTACACATTTTCATGGAACTGGCTTGTTTCACGCTCATTCTCTTACTCCCTTATGGATAAAAAACTACACCTCAGGCGGACTGATTTCTAACATACTCAATCACACTTAGTGACAGCTCCACAAGGGGGTGCTATTGTGATTTGCACCAATGGAACTCCATTGTGTTCATTGTGTAAATGTAGTTATCATACGGCATGGAGAAATTATATTTTATTAATCCCCTTGAGGGTCATTGAGTGTCTCCATTTAACCCATCTGACAGTGATCTCTCGCTCTCTCTCTCACACACACACACACACACACACACACACACACACACACACGTTAAAGTATAAAAAGCAGACTCCAAGTGACACCCCACGCCCACCCCCTGCTGGAAGACCACATCTCTACAGCACATATGGGCCAAGGACCATCAGGTTCTGCATAAAGTAGGGGTGTGTGGTAGGGAAGACACCAAAGACTCAAAAAGCTTTGCGCAAAATGTCTACGCACACACACACACACACACACACATTCTCATTCTCTGCTGTAGAAGGTTATGGGGCCCTGTGCTCTAGCAGGGCCCCTGAGGGCCATATATCTTCCCCTGTAGAGAGCAACAAGCACAGGCCGATTTACAGTGCAGGAGGGAGCCTGGATCTCATCGAGCGCCAACACTTGCAGCACGCACACACACACAGTCCTGAGGTTTCAGTGAGCCCAACACCACTGGGAGAGTGGGTGAAGGGGCTGGGGGGGGTAAAGGTAGGATCAATTCTTTGAAGCTAAAGAATAATAACAAGGAAAAAAATAAGTGCTCTGGTGGAGTCAGCTGTGGGGAGACCAGGGTAAAGAGATCGATTCTGTTTTCAAAGCGAGACTCTGATGCACTCGAGTGTGTGAGGTTTCACTGGAGTTTTGGACCCACTTTCTGAAACATTCAAGATGTTCTGCTGGAGCTTAAGGTCCAGACATGGAGAAAAGGAAAAGCTGTATGGGTTCTACAAGCAGGAGGGAGCGGTGGAGAGTCTGAGCCGTTCTGGCTCCCTCTCAGCCCCTGCCGAAGATCGTGAGGCTCACCCTGAGAGCGGTAAGTGGACGTGTTGTCAGCAGAAGCTGAGGATGAACATTTTCCCAGGGCTGCAGATGACACACTGAAGGAGGGGGGGGTGGAGGGAGTAAGAAAGAGAGAGAAAGAGAGAAAGAGAGAGAGAGAGAGAGAGAGAGAGAGAGAGAGAGAGATGACAACAAGACAGCTCTCACTACCTCCTTCCATTCCAGAGGCAACGGATGACAAGACAGACAACACTTATCAGCCTCCCTCCCTCTCACCATCGCTGTTAATCTTTTCCACATTGCCCTCACTCTCCATGCTCCTTCTCTCTCTCTCTCTCTCTCTCCGATGCTAATCTGTCAGAGGACCTGGGAGCTGGGCTCTGACACATGCCGCCATGCCGAAGGCTCCAGAGTGATGGGTGACAGGAGGAGGCCCTAACACGGAGTAACTGTCGCACACCTGTCAATCAGAGTGGAGAAGTTAACCTCGAAAAAATATACCAGGAAAACAGCAGAGGAGAGAGAGAGAGAGAGAGAGAGAGGGATAAAGAGAGAGAGAGTAAGAGAGAATGAGAAAGAGAGACAGAGAGAGAGGGATAGAGAGAAAGAGAGAGAGAGAGTAAGAAAGAGAGACAAAGAAAGAGAGAGAAAGAGAGAGAGAGAGAGAGACAGATAGAGAGAAAGAGAGAGAAATAGGAGGTGGATTTAACGAGCGAGATTCAAGTGGCTGAAAGTGTGAGATCCATTTCCTGTGTAGATACGGACAACCTGAGGCTGAGACAGCACACACCACCTCAAACAGTGTGTCAGTCACTTCCTCTCACTCACACACTCACACACACACACACACACACACACACACACAGAGAGAGAGAGAGAGAGAACTTGTGAGGGGAATAAAAACACAAAAACACAGATAAGGAGAGCGAGTGGTGGAGAGGGCTGTGTTTCTTTGATACGGAGGAAGGCTGTGAAGGAAGCGCTCGAGTCCAAAACTCACAATTAGCCGCGTTCTGCAGCGAGCCGCTGAAAGCTTTTAGCAAACGCTTCTGTTCCACACGGCTCCAGCAGACTGAAGAGCTGAGACGGCAGGGTAGGCAGGAAATGGGTCAGGCATCTGAGGGTACCCCATAAATGATTCAGTGAGAGTGCTGAGACAAGATGGGAGCGTGGGGCGGGGGGGGGGGGGGGGGGTGGGGGGGGGCTTGGAGGAGAGTGACTGGGGCACTGTGGAGAGGTTTGGGGCTCAGGGGCGGAATCACTGCACAATCATACAATACTTAGAGAGTGAGAGAGCACCACAGAGCATCCCTTTCTCTCTCTCTCTCACAGACACACACACACACACACACACAGTCCTTGATACAGATGCTCCAAGAGAAAAGTAAGACACACAAAGAAGAGAAAAGAAAATAACTGCAGTATCACAGAATAATTTGGTGAAAGAAATGTATTACTGCATCTGTGTGTGTGTGTGTATGTTTATAAATTTGTGAGGACCACAAAAGGACAGGGCTTTGTCACACTGTGTCTAATTGTGAGGACATTAGAGAAGCGTTTGTCTGAAGGAAGTCTCGGGCACAAACTGAATCACACTGTCTCTGTTAACGTTTGTTGAAGAGAACAAAGAAATACATTTGCGCTTTGGTGCCACAGCTGTGGCGCCACGTAACGCAAACGGCATTGTGCAGCATTACCACATCTGGTGTGGTTCATTGTTGTTTTGAATTTTATTATAGAAACGTATTTGTATTTGGTGTGTTCTCCCTGTGTCTGCGTGGGTTTCCTCCGGGTGACTGTCTGTGAGGAGTGTGGTGTGTTCTCCCTGTGTCTGCGTGGGTTTCCTCCGGGTGACTGTCTGTGAGGAGTGTGGTGTGTTCTCCCTGTGTCTGCGTGGGTTTCCTCCGGGTGACTGTCTGTGAGGAGTGTGGTGTGTTCTCCCTGTGTCTGCGTGGGTTTCCTCCGGGTGACTGTCTATGAGGAGTGTGGTGTGTTCTCCCTGTGTCTGCGTGGGTTTCCTCCGGGTGACTGTCTGTGAGGAGTGTGGTGTGTTCTCCCTGTGTCTGCGTGGGTTTCCTCCGGGTGACTGTCTGTGAGGAGTGTGGTGTGTTCTCCCTGTGTCTGCGTGGGTTTCCTCCGGGTGACTGTCTATGAGGAGTGTGGTGTGTTCTCTCTGTGTCTGCGTGAGTTTCCTCCGGGTGACTGTCTGTGAGGAGTGTGGTGTGTTCTCCCTGTGTCTGCGTGGGTTTCCTCCGGGTGACTGTCTGTGAGGAGTGTGGTGTGTTCTCCCTGTGTCTGCGTGGGTTTCCTCCAGGTGCTCCGGTTTCCTCCCACAGTCCAAAAACACACGTTGGTAGGTGGATTGGAGAGTCAAAAGTGTCCATAGGTGTGAGTGTGTGTCGCCCTGTGAAGGACTGGCGCCCCCTCCAGGGTGTGTTCCGGGTAGGCTCCGGACCCACCGCTGCCCTGAACTGAGTAAGGGTTACAGACAATGAATGAACGAATTCACGACCATTTCATTTACTTCATATTTTTACATATTAAATAAATCTCATGTGACATTAAACAGTGATACAGTAACTTGGAATATAACCATGACGATGAGGTTAATGGGTCGGCTGCTACACAACATCTCTACAGTAATGATCTGGTCATCATATGCAGCACCAGAGATCTGTACATTTGAAACTGTTTAACAATTTCTCGACTGGTTTCACAGAAACAGACGAACAGAAAGCTTCAGAACGCTGTGTTGCTTCTGACAGAGGCTGAGCGTGCATCAGGGTGATCTTCAGGGATGTTTTGAGAGTCCTCACTAGTTGTAATGTTATATATATATATATAGAATAGATACGGAGGATAGGGTTAAAGTTAGGTGAAGGTTTAATGTTAATTACCTGCAGTAATCATTCTTTCTATGGAGGGTCGCCATAAGTATAGGGAAACCAACGTTTGTGTGAGTTGAATGTTTGTGAGATTTGAACACACACACACACACACACACACCATGCTGACTAATGAGACAGGGTGTTTAAAAACAGTGGGCAGCTTTTACGCTGCTTTATGAGACCACACTGAGTAAAGTCTCTGTGGTCTGTGGACCAACCGCGGGACCCCTCCCTCTGTAGCTGTGCGACAGCGTCCGGACTGATACAGCCTCCTCTCATAACACATTACAGAGAAACAGCTCAGACTCCGCTCAGAACCCACCGCCGCACACTCACTGTGATGTTCCAGAGATACCCAAACTAACAGAAATGTCCTGAACATGTCAACATTTTCTCGACATGAAAACAGTCAAAACAGCACAGCGTTTACACACACACTTACACTGACAGACACACACACACCTGCTGCTTGGAACAAACTTTACCATATTATTAATTCATAAGAGCAGCAATTCACGCAGACACAGGGAGAACACACCACACTCCTCACAGACAGTCACCCGGAGGAAACCCACACAGACACAGGGAGAACACACCACACTCCTCACAGACAGTCACCCGGAGGAAACCCACGCAGACACAGGGAGAACACACCACACTCCTCACAGACAGTCACCCGGAGGAAACCCACGCAGACACAGGGAGAACACACCACACTCCTCACAGACAGTCACCCGGAGGAAACCCACGCAGACACAGGGAGAACACACCACACTCCTCACAGACAGTCACCCGGAGCGGGACTCGAATCCACAACCTCCAGGTTGTGAAAATTTATGGAAACACAGATTTTGTTTGAACTGTGTCAATGGAGGGGATAATGTTTTCCAGCTCTCTTGCGAAAAGACCACTGCACGTAGCGGTATGATCTGCATCTGATCTTAAAGAAGCATGTGACTGAGGCGCAGTGTTTTCTGCAGCATGTGAAACCTTCCCCATATTTTTGGCGAAAAACACAAGACACTGCTCTCGTCCACGAGCTCCCTACCGTCTGTCACAACTCTCCCAGTCCATACACTTCCTCAGGCTGCCCTTCCACACAGAACATTCTAGAGGGAGCTGTGCTCACTGTGTGTGTGTGTGTGTGTAAGGAGGGGTTAGAGATTAGGCAGCAGGGGCTCCGTTGCCAGACTGGCATCCCCCGCCAGTCTCTGTGTTTCCTGCAAAAGGCAGATAATTAAATATCTCTCAGGAAAGAAAAGCCGGTTTCTCTCTCTCTCTCTGCAATCTTTTCTTGTCTCTCTGCAGATGACGGCCTGTCAGCTGCAGCTCGCTTCTTTCATATTTGTCCTCACCTTTTGAAGTCATTGTCTTTTTTTTCTCCTTTCTCTCTGGTTTTTTAAAAAAAGAAAAAGAGAGAATAGATATTTAAGGACGATAATTGCCTGGTGCTGGGAGCATATAATCAAGCAAAAATGCAGCATTTTTCCCCCCTGCCTTTTTCCTCCCAAACGCGTTTGTTAAGTGAAGATTACAACAGAACGGGAAAAAATTGGCAGAAGAAGAATAATTAAAGTTAAAAAACACAGCATGGTATTTAAGAGAAAGCCTGGCTGACGAGTCCCATGAGACTCGCTCCGTTTTTATTGCGCCGTTTTCTTGATTTCAATCTCTGTCCTCTTTAGTTTAGATTTAAAGGAACAGGAAGAGGAAAATCAGGGGAAACAAAGCCAGGGACCATTTTACAGCGCCTTGGAACCACCGTGTGCTCAGAGTTTCAGATATTACACGCACGGTTTGACTGAAAGTGCACTGTGTTGTAATTTAAGGCCAGTGAGAGCTGATCTAACTTTCCTCACAGTCCAGACATGAGCAATCAACAGACAGAAGCAGCTTTGAAAAGAAAGCCACTCTTCAGTTTAACTTTAAACTCCAAAATCCTTGGTAAAGTTAAAGATGAGCATCTCTCTCTCTCTCTCTTTACTACATTAAGCCAGGCCTGGTCCCTGAGTCTCTGTAATAAACATGGAGCAGCCCCTCACTGAGAGCCAGAGGTCAGGCACTGGGCTCGTTCTCTGGCTTGTGCTGGTTGGGGCAGTTGATTTGGCAGCAGGGGCAGTTTTCTGGGTGTTGAAAGCTCAGCCTATTCACTATTCTGCAGTTCATTCTCTGCAGTTCATCTTCTGGTGATGGGTTGGGAGAATTTGGAGACAGTGGGGGAGGAGTGAAAGGGAGGTAGGGAATGAGGGAGAGGGGTGGGAAGGAGGTAGGGAATGAGGGAGAGGGCTGAGAAAGAGGTAGGGAATGAGGGAGAAGGCTGGGAAGGAGGTAGGGAATGAGGGAGAGGGCTGGGAAGGAGGCAGGGAATGAGGGAGAAGGCTGGGAAGGAGGTAGGGAATGAGGGAGAGGGTTGGGAATGAGGTAGGGAAGGAGGGCGAGGTGTGGAAAGGATGTAGGCCTGAGCCTGTTTTGGAGTGTTATGGTGCTTTTCCACCGCATGAGTCCGGCTCGGCTCGCTTAAAGCTTCCCTCAAAATGGAGCTGGTGACATCACAAAGCCCTGTCTCTAACGAGAATCGCAGGCTTTGAAAATCACAACAGCGATGGCTGTTAATTTAGATGCCGTTTACTCTTGTTGTTTTTGCTTTTCGAGATTAAACACGGCTCCGCTCCCCAGTTCTCACTAATTAGTTTTTGCACGTTTGGCTGTCGCTGGAAATTTTCGTTGGCATCGGCCCGAGGAGCATTTAAACCTCTTCAAAACGCATCGAGGTAAAGTTACGAGCTGCCGCTGTGAATCCGATAAAAACAAACGCGAAAGCTGCTGTAACTTGAGATTTTTTCCAAGAGGCGGTTTGTGCTGGACTTGAATGAGCGCTGCATGTCGTGGTGATTGACACGTCCCTCTGGCCAATCAGAGCAGGACCAGATTTGGCCAATAGAAAAGCAAAAGTGCCGGGCCGAGTCAAGTAGGTTCCACGCAGTGGAAAAGCACCATCATTGAGGCAGAAAGGAAGCGGCTGCTCTGGAGCCTGATTTGGCAGAAGCAGGTGAGCAGCTGTTGAAGCTGATGCTGATGCGGTGTGACATGCACTTATCCCACACTGCACCCCCACGGCTACAATGAGCCAGCATGAGAAAAAAGAGAGGGGGGGAGGGAAAGAGAAGAGAGAACTGGGGGAGATGGGACTATTACGTGATCCTAGGCTTAGTGTCAAATTGGGCAGATTCGGATGAGAAGTCTCGCAGGTCGTACACACACATACACACACACACACACACACACACTGAGCATCCCTCCCTCCCATTCAGGGCTTATCAGATGGAGGGGGGTGGGGATGAAAGGCTCGGCGGGTGGAGGGGGGAGAAGTGTCTCCTCTTTGTAGGCGACATGTGTTCCCATTGTCGGGGATCAGTGAGCCGGGCCGTGCGCATGCCGATCATACCGTGGAGAAAGAGCGGCGGAAAATGGGATCTTTAAGTACTCTTGTGTTCTGAGTCTCACACACAGAGCCAGCCCTCTGTACTGAGTGTAAGAGAGTGTGTGTGTGTGTGTGTGTGGGGGGGGGGGGTGTCGCTGGGAGAACATCATGAAGGGGAATACGACTGCAGCTGAAGAACAAAAGAACAAAGAGTGCAAAGAGACAAAAGAAAAACCAGGAGACAAAGAGGAGAACGAGCAGCAAGAACGGTGGAAAAGAGGGGAACAAACCAGGGAGGAGAGGAAGGGGGGGGGGGGGGGTAGTCACTGGTCAACATTCTTTTTAATATATTTCTTTCTCCTCCATGTAAAAATAGCTTAAAACTGAGTATGATTTCTGCTACATTACACTGTACACATAAATAAAACCAGGCATGAGACTGTACTCATCATTTCCTGAAATGTTAAATGAGATCTTTAGCTGGGGCCACTCAGGAATGCTACTCCCTTCCAACCCTCGCCGCCCCCTTTTCATTCTCCAGACTGAAATAGACAGCCCTACTTTTCCTGGCTGCACGCTGATCTGCGCAGGTATTCCCAGAAGCAGTCCTGGGAAGCAGACAGCAGCAGGGAGGGTGAGGGGGTGCTAAGAGGTCTAGGAGAAGATCCTCAGCAGGCAGTGAAGGAGACGAGCCAAAAACAGACGCAGAACAGAGGAGAGGATAGTGGAAGCGAGCGTGTCTGTTCAGTTATCCAGCATTCACTATCAATTATATGGAAGCTAGTCTGAAACACATATGGGGGGCCCACCAACCCACACACTGTGAAACAAGACCACCCAGTTTCCTGTGGGCAGCGTAAGTCAGAAAACGTGAGATAAAACGAGCCGTTCTGATTGTGCTTCGCTTCTGACGTCAAGTGCTGAGAGGACGCTCAGTGTCCTCACTGTTTAAAGCACTGTGAAGCTGTGGGAATGATTGAGAGGAAAGCCGTGTCTTTACCAGTGATAAGAAGCTGATTCTGAACAAAAGTTGAGCGCGTTGTAGTGCATATTTATTCAATGACATGTACACACAACAGTATATATTTGATCACTTATTTTTTGACATTTTAGGGGAAGCTGAGCTACCCTTGCAGTTTTTCCTTCTAATAAATAAGTCCTATGACAATAATAATAATAATAATTAAAGCATTTCCTTTCACTGTAGCACCCCCTTGAGGCCAATTAGGCTGATATTTAGTATATAGTCTGTAGGCCTTACGGTTTGGGCTGTGCGATTCGTTTTAAGGCAGAATTCACGGAATAATAATTAAAATAATAATCATTTTAAAAAATCTGAACAATTACAATAGGATTCCTTGCACTGTAGTGCTCTGAACCCTAATAATAATAATAACAATAGTGGGACAGCAGCGAGAGTTCTCCAGACACACCTCAGTGCGGTGGAAAAGAATAATCTGCAGATGGAGAGGGAAATAAAAGCAGGGAAACGGTGGGAGGAGGAGTGGTATGAAAGGGACGGCTTAATAAAGTTCCTCACAAGTCAATCGCTCAACTAAAGGCTGAATGGGGAGAGCAGCTCTCTGGCCTTGACTTCCAACACAGAGGGGCTTAGACATGCAGTGGAGGGGCTGGTGGATGCCCTTGTGTAGAAACCAAGCCCCTGCAGCTCTCAGACTCGTGACGGCTCTTCTGTTTTACACAAACACGCAGATATACATTCACGCAGCTGCTCTCTCCATAACACACACACACACACACACACACACTCAAAGCTAAGTGTGGCCTGTGGCCAAAACAAACACATCCTGTGCAGATGCCCCACAGTCCACAAACAAAGCCACTACAAGAGTAATGACTAAGGAGGGGTTTGGAGTGTGTTTACTGTTCCACATTAGCCTCCTCATTTCGCAAATACAAAGATGCTGCAATAAGCTGCAAACAAGAGCAAGGATTTAAACTCATCTGTAAACACACTTGACTAATGCCTGTTGACTGCTTAAACACACATCACCTCTTCCCAGGCTCCGCTGTGCAAATGTTCAGATGCTTGGAATCGACGCAGTGCAAGAGACCCG
Source organism: Hoplias malabaricus (assembly GCF_029633855.1). Lineage (NCBI taxonomy): Eukaryota > Metazoa > Chordata > Actinopteri > Characiformes > Erythrinidae > Hoplias > Hoplias malabaricus. The sequence continues at coordinate 69,927,245 of NC_089803.1, forward strand.
CCGAGGTGACAGCGCTGAGCCAGAGGCAAGACCGATATATCGTTTCCCCGATAAATCACCCAATGTTACAGTCACACGGCTTCAATCAGCATCGCCAATAAACACTCATTCGTGGGTTTGGTAATGGTTGCTCACTCATACACACTGTCAGGATTAACGATAAATTAGACCCAACTTTTCATTTTCTATTGAGAAGATTAGCTCATAAATGTGGGGCTCTGGAGGCCACCTACTCACACACTGTAATATAAGACCAGCCAGTCGTTTCCCTGGTGATCTGCCTATGTTAGAGAACACGCCCCCCTCGTCTGAGTCTGTCCAATCACAGCGCTGGACCCGCTGTCTATGTGAGAGAGGACGAGGTTATCACGGAACAATAAGCAATGTGAAATAAGAGCACTGAGCGAAAACAGCTAAAAATCAGAGCTTCCGCTCCTCGCTCCTCACTGCGAAAACAACTCAAACGGCTAATTAGCGTAACCCTCTGTCCGTCGCTTTAAAGTATAGGAAGCTTCAGAGTTTACTGACCATCTCCCGCTGGAGTGCGTCTAATTTGGTGTGTGTCTGGCCTTTGTAGATGCAGACAGGACACGGAGGGGCGCACAAGACGGAGCAGGTACGTGGACAGTGGCGAGCTGAACGTTCAAGAGGGGTATCTATGAAGGACTCCCTGAGGAGGAGCAGCTATCAGGAGCTGGTGGGGGGAGGCGGGGGAGTGTGCCTCACACTGGCCACAGATCAGGCGTTGCTCAGCCCAATTAGATTCTGATCATTGCTGGTGTTATCAGAGCTGAGCTGTTTCATTTGGTTCCAGCAAAAATATTTGGGCAACGCTTCTTTTTTTTATTTTTATTTTTGAAGGCTCTCTAATGAGATAACAGCGCTTCGCAAAAACCTCCAGAGCTTACACAAGATGTACACACTTTCTTCCCCCCACTGTAACAAACCCAAGCCACTGAACTACAGAAGCCTCTCGTACGCTTGTTACCGCCGAGTTTCAAAGTTCACGCTTTTGACGAGCCACAGTAATCTGCGCGAACGCAGAACGTCGCATCATTACATCTCCGGGGCTCCTTTTCCAAATGAGGCATCATGAATTATTTAATTGGATCAGAGTCGTGGAAGACGCAGATGAAAAGCGAGTCTCCTCGTTGTTGTCTGAGTGGTGCTATCCCCACAGTCTGGGCTGGGTTTTTATCCCAAGCCTGTACAAAGCTGGCTGCTTAGTGACAGATACGTACCGAGTGGAGAGTGGAGGGTATGGGGGAAGGATAAAAAGATTTCAGAGGAGGAGATGAGCGCTGATTAAGGCGGCGGGGAGAAGCCGGGAAAGGAAAGGCAGAACACAGGCAGAATCTAAGCTCGTGCTCGTGTGGAAGTCACTGACGCAATCAGATATTCCATCAAGCTTCTACAAAAGACTGACACGGCACTACAAAGACGCGGCACGCACAACTGGTAAAAGAATTAATAAGTCATTAGGAAACTGGGAGGGGACGAAGAACTGCTGCAGCATCAGACGAAAATGCAGCCGCACGTGTCGTCAAAAGATTTCCGTACGCTCTCCTTTCACTGTCAAGCACATCACAACGGGCATCCCCTCCGCAACAAGGCGAGGATCACCCACGAGAGGCGCCACGTCCTCCTCTCGACTGGGAAACGTTAAACCAAACCTAGTGACACCAAGTTAATCCCAAATGAGGACAACATTCGGCGAAACTTTACAGGAACACGCTTAAAAACGGTGGTTCTACAAGGATTCTTTGCATAATGAAGTGGTTCTTCAAACTGATGGAGGATGTGCTGTAAATGGTTTTAGAGAAGGGTTCCTTCTGGCATCAAAAAGGGTTCCTCTGTTGTTGAAGAACTGTGTTGGTTGTAGAACCATCTACAGCACGTTCTCCATCAATCTGAACAACCCCTTCACGATGCAAAGAACCTTTTATGGGTAAGGTTCTTCAGATGTTCAGGGATGTGTATGCAGAACCATTTCCTTTAATAAAGTAGAACCATCATTTTCAAGTGTGAAGTGACAAGAAACGAAGCTCCATTCACATGCTACAATATTTCTATACCCACTTAGGGAGGGTTTCCTTTGTTTTTGGGCCATTTTCCACGATGTTGTGAACGTACAGCACCAGTCAAAAGTTTGGACATCGTCTCATTAAACGTTTTTTTCTTCGTTTTCTAGTATTTTCTACGTTGTAAATGAATTTAGACAACATTAAAAGTATGAAGGAACACCAGAACAAGTTTTATACTTTAGACTCTTCACAGTAGCCCCCTGTTGCTTTGACGACAGCTTCACACACTCCCTCCGTTCTCTCAGTCGGCTTCATGAGGTCGTCACCTGGAACGGTTTTCAGTGAACAGCCGTGGCCTCGTCGAGAGTTAATCTGTAGAACCGCTCTCTTCTGAATGTGTCTGAGACTGTAACTGGGGTTGTGCAGAGGTAGGGGCTGGTACACAGCTCTATACAGTGACTAGCTCTACTCCACCAATCACTGATGAGGAGATGTACCCAAACTTGTGACAGAACTGAACAATAAGCAATGTTGGGTTATGTGCTAATAACCATTTTTGTTTCATTTATTAATTCATTCATTAATTCGTTTCCTGTAACCGCTTCATTCTGTTCAGGATTGTTGTAGGTCCAGAGCCGACGCAGAATCACACACTGAACAGAGCACCAGCCCATCACAGGGCGTCATACACTCACCCCCTGTGGTCAGTTTCACCACCTACGAATGGACTGTGGGAGGAAACCCATGCTGACAGAGAGAGAACACCTCACACTCCCCACAGACAGTGATCCGAAGCAGGGTTTGAACCCGACCCCCAACCTGACGACCCTGGAGCTGTGTGACAGTGCCACTACCTGCGGCGTCACCGCACTGCGCATGGCGTTTAATTCTCTTTACTCTACAATGCTCTCTCTAAGGCTAATCCAGGGAGATACAAGGTACCAGCATCCGCATCTGAGGAGGCAGCACCGGTGCATCCCTTCAACTGGGAGCTTGTGAGTTTCTGAGAGTTCACAGTTGGAGCACATCCCTCAGATAATGTTCTGAATCAATATTATCTCCTTAAAATATGCACCAACCACCACATTTTCACACAGGCCTCTTCCCAGTCGCCAAACCCAAGAGCAGACTGCCCCCACTGAACTGAGTCCACTTCAGGGAAATGCACAGCCGTGCACGCAGCGGACCCTGGACAGTGCAAACCTGAATTTATCCCCTTCACCTTGAGATGGCAGCCTGAAGATTTAGGAGTGCACTCTTTCTGTGTGCTGTGGGCAGGAGGTGAGGGATATTACTTACAGGAATAAATAAATAAGCAGCTGGAGGGGAGGAGAGGAGCGTCTGGGGCAGCTTAGCCGGCCCTGAACATCCCAGTCTAGAATGCAGAGTATAAATCTAACTTGTCCTGATCAATCACAGGCGAACACAGACTGTTAAATTACTCACTCCCTTCTGAGGCACTGGAGGATAACAGCGCTTCAGAAGATGAGGGCAGAGGGACGACAGCCGTAAATAAGAGCGCAGTCGCCTCACTGTAACGTGCATGTTGTCGCTATGTCGTCTCGACTTTCGGCTGCTCCCATGAGGGGTCACCGCAGCGGTGGTCGTCGTTTTGGCACCGTTTTTACACCCAATGCCCTTCCTGACGCAACCCTCCCATTTCACCAGGGCTTGAGTCCAACAGCGGCTCAACTCCGGTGGTGGAACAGCGGGCACGGAACCGATGCAGTGAGGTCCACGCAGACAGGGACCCGAGGGGAGTGCGTACGTAGATTATAGGAGTTAAAGCTATAGAAATATACAATGGGTGTTCAATAGTTTCTCAGCATAAAAGAAAAGACCTACATTTCTTCTTTCTAAGATGTTTCTTCAGATTTGGAGCAGGTTAAAACCCCCTGGAGTCCAGTGTCTCACACACAGCGCCAGGATCACACTCGTGTTACTCAGAATGGCTTAGTTTTTGCAGCGACTGCAACCAAACTAAAGCTGGAAATGAGCTGATGTTTTCTTTATATCCCTCAGAAAGTGTCACTGCCTACAGCCGTTATACAATTACCTGCAGGATTAGTGGGTTATATCCACAACCAGAACTCACTGGACAGCCCTCGTGGAGCAAAAGTGAGACCACATCATAAATCAGAGTTTTTTTTTCCTTTTGATAAATTGAACACCAACAACTAAATATTTAAGACTGTGCACCTCTGGCACATCTGGGAGACGGACGATGCTAGGGTTAGGGTCTGTGTACAAAGGGTCAGTCTGTTTCTCGTGGTTCCCACTGAAGCTGGTGTTGAAACAGCTCTGAGGTGGCTTCTGCACGAACTTGTGGAGTTTGCGGTTTCACTCTGTCGGGCTGATGATACACATTTTTAATTAACAGCTCTTCATTAATTTAAAGCACTGTAAACTAAAATTATTTTCCCTAGTGATCGCAAACGTTGGACGTGAGTGTGCACTGCCAGCAGGTCCATGTCTAAGCAGTCAGCGCTCTCCTGTGGCATGTGGGGCTGTGTGGTGATGGAGCACTAGCAGCAGTGTGAAACGAACTTGAGGTCTTGGGGAAAGCATGCGATTGTCCTGAACCTCCCAGGGTCGTGGGCACCGCGCGAAGCGGGAGTCCAGTTTACGGCTTGGAACTGGAGACGACTAACGATTGTGTGAAAATTCTCTAAAAAAAGCAGGAGTCGTCACTGCAAAAACAACTATGGTATTAACGTGAAGACAGAGCAGTGAAACTACAGGAGCTCTGGCCAGGGGCCTATCCCCTTTCTCAGGTACAACAGGCCTCTTTGAGCTGAGCAACATCTGTCTCCATCTCCAGCAGAAAGGAAACCTGAGGGGCCCCAGCAGGACACGAAACACCTGAGAGCAGATTAATACTTTTTTCTGATTTGATGCATTTCCCTCTCGACTGCGGCTGCGAGGGCAGTGTTGCAGTTGCTGGAGCGCTGTCCGGTTACTGAGGCCTGATTAATGTGAGGTCACGGCAGGCTCCTGGTTTTTCCAGAAACTACAGTATCGTGTTGACGCCGCTACGGAACAGAAAGGCGATACTTCAGTTACAGATCAGGGGAAACTTATAAAAGCCACCTCCAGGGCCTGTTAACATGAGCTTGCTGAGAGATTTATTTAGCTGTGTTTATATCAAGAATAATAATCATAAAAATGAGGACAGAACAAAGCAGAGATCATGGTGCTGCCAAGGCTCTGAGTGAGAGAGAGAGAGAGAGAGAGAGGAAACAAGTGTGGAGAAACAGCGAGAAAAGCAAGGCTGTCGTTTGTGAAATCAATTTTCCCTTCACTAGATCAGATATTACTGAGAGATCCAGCAGGCTTCGCTTTCCACACTCCGCATGATAGAGCGGCTGATATCTATTCCAGCACTGCTCTGGACAAACGCAAACACCAGGGACAACGGTTCCGTGAACTCGGCACTATTCTTACCACCACCTCCAGGCTCCAAAGACGTGAGGCTGAGCAGGTCTCTGAGAAGAAGGCTATTGCTGTTGCTCTGAAGTTGAGTGAAAGTGAAAGGAAGGGCTTGGGATATTCTTCAAAAATTAATCAAAATCAACATTCAGAACTTCTAATCAATGTAAAATCAATTATATCGATCTTTCCTTTGAATTCAGTTCATCCTTTTTGTTGTTTTCCATTGTTTTAACAGGTCCCCACTGTGTTTTTTTGCCACATAGAAGCAACATGGAGGAGAACCTAAACGCAGAGGCCGCCGAGCCGCCAAAGAAAAACGCTGCGTGGTCTGGACGTACATAACATCCGAACATAAAGAAGTTGAAGCACAATCACACACTGAACATTAACAGAGAATGGTTTAAAAAAAGAGATAAAAGCTCCCAGTGCCATTAGAAGAAATAAAAAAGATCCCAGCTTTAATAGTGGAGCTTATTTACAGTAAAGACCTCATCACGTGAAAAACAAGAACCGAATAATAGTTCATTCATATTAATCGTGGTAAAATCTTCAATTACTTGTGATATTGATTTGTGCTCATATAGTCACTAAAGCACTAGTGCGAGGACGTTTTTATTAAATGTTTATCTTTCATCAGAAGCCAATTATTTAATCAAATGCAGGGTGAGCCTTGACTAAACCTGGCCCTCGGATTCATCCATCTGTGCTCTTTTAAAATCCACAGCACAACATTTTAGACAGCAACATAATAACGTGTTTCCTCCTCGCGACAGGGAATGCCTGGATTTTAGCGTGTGGTGCTTGTTGCCCATTGGACGATGTCTAATGCTCATTAGCGCCCCACTGCCATTTGAATTTTGCCTCCAGACTGATGAACTGGTTTGTGAACTCAGGCTCTGTCCCAAATCCCCATGGCATTTTCCAGTCAATCCGTTTGACATTATAGCAACTAATCGTCTTTATTGTCAACGTGATATAGATTCTCTCCGTCTTCTACAAGGTCTAAATAAAACAAACCACCATCAGGATCAAACCCCACCGCAACGTTCTCCACGTGTCTAAACAGCCCTGTTCAAAGCAGCCTGTTCCTTAATAACGAGCCACACACAGCTCGCCCCCGAGTGCACAGCACCAAGAAGCGAGCCACACACACTCAGCAGCTTCTCGTTTTCACTGCTCCAGCTCAGCTCCCAGGTGTTCCTGTCTTGTTTGTGTCTGTGATTCTAACGAACCTGAACTACCCCTGAAACTGTGAGATTTTCAGGTTGTCTTTGAGTGTCTTTGAGTGCTTTTTCACAGCACCGTGAGCATTTGTCTTTAAAGGAATAAAACGGAAATATATCATTCTTTTCCCCGCGCAGCTGACCAGCCGAGACCTGCATGTTGTTCAGTGTTTTCTGTGTTAGTGTTTAACTGAAGCTTATACAACAGAAGCTAGTTTCAAAAGATAAACATCCCCCTTGAATTCCTCTGTAAAGCCTGGGTTTTGTAGACAACATGAAACGAGCACCGAGGCCAAACAGCCATCTGTCCTCAGCTCATCCACACTGCAGTTTCCACAGAAGGTGTAGAGCAGAGTGAATAAAGCCATAGCCTCAGCACCTTATACATTAATGCTGTGAAATATCCCTCACCACAAAACGAAAAGAGAGAGAGAGAGAGAGATTCACAGGGTGTGACTAGAGGTCTTTTGGCCTCTGTTCACCCTCCCCATGTTGTGTTTGGCCTGAGGATGCAGGACTAGCTCCATGTCTCTCTGCCCAGAGCCTGGCTCCTTTCCCCGTTTTCATCCCCCTTTCATCTTATCAGCCACCTGCCTTTACTGAGCCCCCTCCATAACCCCGCCCCTCCGCTGCAGTTTCCGACTGCTTAATTATGCCGTTCCAACCTGTCACCTCGGGTAAGTCCCCCTCCCTGGGCTGCTGCCTGCGTCCCAGCCGTGCCAAAGCAAACCGCTCGAGGAGCAGGTGTGGCGGACTGGAGATTACGAGCCAGATAAATACATCTCAATGTGAGCGCGTGTCGTTAAGCGAGTGTTTGTCGTCCATAAATTAGAACCCAAATGAATTCTTGGACATCGGTCCAGCTCGGCTTGATGGCGTGCCACTTACAACACGCAACAAGAATCCACCCTCGACCCCGGCAGGCACCGGAGCTGCTAACCACACAGCCAAGGCATTTGTTCCTCTAATGAACAGTCAGGAGGCCAGGACACGTGCACGGATACAGCACAGAAGTTCAGGGCTGAAGATGCAGAAAATGAGCTGCAGGTCTGAAACACAAGCTGAAAATTAAAGCCCATGAAAAACAATGATTATCCTCAAAACAATAAGTGGATATTGAAACAGAAAAAGACCCTGTGTGAAGAGTTTCCATTTCCTTCTGCTAATGGGAGCGAGTGTGGTGCAGTGAGTGAGGGCTTGTAGGAGCAGGCTGTTTGCCATCAGTGGACGCTGTTGCGGCTGTGTGCTTGGATAAAAAGTGAGTGAATGGGTGAGTGTATGAGTGACAGGGTGAGTGTGTGAAACTGTCCACCGGTGTGAGTGTGTGTGAGTGACAGTGTGAGTGTGTGAAACTGTCCACAGGTGTGAGTGTGTGTGAGTGACAGGGTGAGTGTGTGAAACTGTCCACAGGTGTGAGTGTGTGAGAGTGACTGGGTGAGTGTGTGAAACTATCCACCGTTGTGAGTGTATGTGAGTGACAGGGTGAGTGTGTGAGTGACAAGGTGAGTGTGTGAGTGACTGAGTGAGTGTGTGAAACTGTCCACAGGTGTGAGTGTGTGTGAGTGACGGGGTGAGTGTGTGAGTGACGGGGTGATTGTGTGAAACTGTCCACCGGTGAGTGTGTGTGAGTGACAGGGTGAGTGTGTGAGTGACAGGGTGAGTGTGTGAGTGACTGAGTGAGTGTGTGAAACTGTCCACAGGTGTGAGTGTGTGTGAGTGACGGGGTGAGTGTGTGAGTGACGGGGTGAGTGTGTGAAACTGTCCACAGGTGTGAGTGTGTGTGAGTGACAGTGTGAGTGTGTGAAACTGTCCACAGGTGTGAGTGTGTGTGAGTGACAGGGTGAGTGTGTGAAACTGTCCACCGGTGTGAGTGTGTGTGAGTGACAGTGTGAGTGTGTGAAACTGTCCACAGGTGTGAGTGTGTGTGAGTGACAGGGTGAGTGTGTGAAACTGTCCACAGGTGTGAGTGTGTGAGAGTGACTGGGTGAGTGTGTGAAACTATCCACCGTTGTGAGTGTATGTGAGTGACAGGGTGAGTGTGTGAGTGACAAGGTGAGTGTGTGAGTGACTGAGTGAGTGTGTGAAACTGTCCACAGGTGTGAGTGTGTGTGAGTGACGGGGTGAGTGTGTGAGTGACGGGGTGAGTGTGTGAAACTGTCCACAGGTGTGAGTGTGTGTGAGTGACTGGGTGAGTGTGTGAAACTATCCACCGGTGTGAGTGTGTGTGAGTGACAGGGTGAGTGTGTGAGTGACTGAGTGAGTGTGTGAAACTGTCCACAGGTGTGAGTGTGTGTGAGTGACGGGGTGAGTGTGTGAGTGACGGGGTGATTGTGTGAAACTGTCCACCGGTGAGTGTGTGTGAGTGACAGGGTGAGTGTGTGAGTGACAGGGTGAGTGTGTGAGTGACTGAGTGAGTGTGTGAAACTGTCCACAGGTGTGAGTGTGTGTGAGTGACGGGGTGAGTGTGTGAGTGACGGGGTGATTGTGTGAAACTGTCCACCGGTGAGTGTGTGTGAGTGACAGGGTGAGTGACGGGGTGAGTGTGTGAGTGACGGGGTGAGTGTGTGAGTGACTGAGTGAGTGTGTGAAACTGTCCACAGGTGTGAGTGTGTGTGAGTGACGGGGTGAGTGTGTGAAACTGTCCACAGGTGTGAGTGTATGTGAGTGACAGGGTGAGTGTGTGAAACTGTCCACCGGTGAGTGTGTGTGAGTGACAGGGTGAGTGTGTGAGTGACGGGGTGAGTGTGTGAGTGACTGAGTGTGTGAAACTGTCCACAGGTGTGAGTGTGTCAGTGACTGTGCGAGTGTATGAAGTCCTGTGATCGAATGGATGTGTCCAGGGTGTGTGTGTGTGTGTGTGTGTGTGTGTGCTGGACACTGCACAGTGGAGGGTAAACGAGTAAAACTCTTCACTGATTTAGGGTCTTTGATCTCTCTCTCTCTCTCAGTCTTAGTCTTGATCATCTGAAGACGTCTGATTAAAAGCCTGAGATTTGTTTCCAAATATACACGGCGCTGTTGATGTCAGTGTGTATATACGGGGACGTCTTCCAGGCCGTTGGACGAGCTTCTGAGGCGGTTCTTCGTAAAGCTGAGAGAGAGAAAGTGCACAACTGCATCAAAGCCACTTCAAAGAGGCTACACAGAAGAGCCGAGAAGAAAAGGCTGTTTTGATTTGTTTAACACTTTGCGGTCACTAAATAATTCACTAAGTGTTACGTCGCAGTTCTGTTGACTTTAATATTGTGCTAAAATGTGGAAAGAAGTTAAAAACATAATCTGGAGTTGAATCTTCGGACCGGTTCTGTTTAATGGAAAGTGGGTTGAGGTTCGGCGGGAGGTTCTGTTTCCATGACGACGGTGTGACGGGGACGTGAGAGAAGGCCGGGTTGGGCAGGTGCCAGGGCGCTGAGTGTGAGGCTGGAGACTAGGGCTGTGATTTATTGGTGGACATCCTTCCACACGCAGGGCAGAATCCCCCAGCTAGCGCCATCGATAAGACACACATGGATACGCATCCCGACGTTCCGACCTTGAGCGTTCCAAAGGAGCTTTAATACATGAAGAGATGGGGAGCGGAAAGAGACACAGACACAGAAAAAGTGAAGGTAAGGCAGAAAACGGCAAGCATTTGGGCTCTGCATTTTAGGAATCCATTTTTCATTCGTTTCCCACTCCCTCTCCTTCTATTTTATACATGAAGCTTTGCAATACCGTCACTCTCTCCACTCACACCCCCCCCTTCTTTCCCCTTTAGGTTGTTGTGAGTTTTCCAGTACGCCTTCTCAAATTAAAGCCTTGAAATATGGCAAATCGTTAGCATCTAGACAGAGTTGGAGCAGAGAAGCCAAACACTACGGTGAGCTGCAATCTCAGGATATATGAGCGCACATAAACTATTGTTAATCCTTCACAGATTAGCCTCCAAGAATATGTGTTTATAAAAGGGGTCTGCACGCAATCCTGAAAATCAAGAGGAGAAATAAACCACATGGACTCGCCGGCAACAAACGCACAAACAAGTCTCAGCACGGACAGCTGGAGGAGGCATTGACCAGCCACCCACCCGCAGCTGTTTGGCTGAGATCCGCTGTGAAAACACAGAGATTATACCTGTGGAAAAATGATACACGACAGAAAGCTCCTAAAGTCATCTTCTGGGAAGTGAAAAAAAGGCAAATCTGAAGAGTAAGAAGCTGAAGTATGACACACTCATCGTTGTCTGAGGTGCCGAAAAACCCTCAGCAAGAAACACAAGGAAATCCCTGTGTTATATTAGATTACACTTGCAGCGCTTTGAAGCCTCCCGCCTTCCTCACACGGGCACGAGCGAAGATGTGACTAGCATCGATAGAGTGGAAGTCAACAGGGCTGAATAATTAAATCGTATTTATAATGAACCCAGTTTGAGAGAATGCAATATTAGCAGGAGAACTGCAGCTTTAATTCAACCCCTCAACGTGATTTTAACGAGGGCATTTAGCTTCTAGAGTCGGAGCAATCAGAGGCAGACAAACACTGCGCTGTGGACATGACCACAACCACAACTAAGCTATGTTTTCTTCTACTTTATAAATGTGTGTGTGATAGAGGCGCCGTCCACACAGATTCGTTTTTATTTAAAAAGATTTTCCGCTCCTCCAGACGAGTACAAAAACGGCTGCATTATCATCCCCAGTCCAGCAGGGGGCCACAGTACCGGGTAAAGACCTAGACGCATGGGCAAAAAATGGTGGTTTACATTCGAATCGCTCCATAGTCCCTATGTAGTGCAGTAGTCATGAAAATGACTGAATCTAGACCTTAACGGCGCATTGTTTCTATTTATTCATTAGCTGTGTTTACACCAGTGGCGATTGCTCTAAGACTGCGAGGGAAGCTCAGCTTCCCCTGAAATGTAAAAAAATAAGTGATCAAATATATACTGTTGTGTGTACATGTCATTGAATAAATATGCACTACAACGCGCTCAACTTTTGTTCAGAATCAGCTTCTTATCACTGGTAAAGACGCGGCTTTCCTCTCAATCATTCCCGCAGCTTCACAGTGCTTTAAACAGTGAGGACACTGAGCGTCCACAGAGTTCAATAGCGAAGCAGCGAAACGAGACGAGCCATTGGATAAATGCTGGGCTTTGTCCCGCCCATTGGACGCTCAGTGTCTCTGGAGGTCTATGGGGCAGTGGGCTGGCCTCGGCTGGCCCGGACGCTCAGCTTCTGCATGATGATTGGATGATCTGTCTGAGGCTGAATCCCTTTTTGATTGACAGCGAAATGAGCGAATCAGCGATCCTTTGGTGTAAAGATCCGTGGGAGCACAGGCGGATACACTTCACATGGGCCAAGGCCGTTTAAGCAGCCTAGCTCTGCTGGCCATTGAGAGGACACTAGTCCAGTCCCTGAAAAGACGCCTTGTTGGTACGACAGGGTCACAGATCATTTTCTTAAAAAGGAACGGAGGGTAGAATTTACGTATAAATAAACCCACACATTTTAAGATGTAGGCCGAAATTGAGCTTCCCCTCCTTAAAAGACCAGCATCCGCCACTGGTTTACTGGTTTGTGTTTCAGCCAGAGACAGATGCTCTGTGCGACGTTAGCATTTTCAAAAAACCTCTGTTTAATAGAAATCTCCACCTCGAAGAGCATTTTAAAAAACCTCAGGTTTCCGACATTGACCTACAACGCCATTTCCGCTGTGGACCGGAGGCCATGATGCAGACAAAAACCACAATAACAAACATGGTCACTCTGGTAATTGATCTTAAATCCCAATCACAGCACTGTTTTTTGGGTATTTCACCCCCGAGTTTATTCCCAATTCCTCATACAGTTTTACCCATGAATTTAACATCATTCAAACAGTGCCACGGACCTTCTGACTGCTTCTGTCCAAAAGCAATGCAGCTGGGTCACTGTTTCTTCAGTTTTTATGGTGAAGTCTGCAGTCTTTATGGGAGAAAAGAAAGCATGGGAGTGTATTTTTGTACATGATTCAGAAATGGAAGAGCTGTGCGTGAGGAGAGTGTCGGCTCTGGTGCACTGGGGTTTTCGTGGCTTGTAAGAACGCGACGGTTTAAGGGCTGTGTGTGTGTGAATGATGCAAGGCCTGAACATCACCGGTAAAAGTGTCCTGATAATATCCTGGGGTTTGGGTGTGAAAGGGGTTGAAGGGAATGTAGTAGAAGCCAGTGAAGCTCAAGAAGGAGGCCTCTGGCATTGGGATAAGGAAAATCTTCTCCCCATACGTGTGATTCAGTGAACACTGATAGCTTCTCAAGTGATAACACTGACACTACACTGGTAATAAAGGCGTTTGATTGATTAACCAAAGTCGTAATTAAGAGAGTAATCAGCTGTCGTCATTGATAAACCATGTGTCATACACTCCCTTCATCTCCTGATGTGTCTGAAAATCAGCCCACACAGTCGGCCGTGTTCTCCACGTGACTCACATCCACACAAACCTAACTACTGCGCTGCAACCCACACGGAACTGGAGACCTAAAAGTAGACGTGAATTCAGCATATGGAAGTGTTTGTCTTTATTTGCTGTTAATTTCTTGCCCCACATATTTTGTCTTGAGCAAAATAAAGAATGGGCAAAGAAGTCAAACCATGTTATTTGTGACGATCCAAACATGAAGCAGATGCAGAGCCTGAAAGAGGCCCGGAGTAATGCCATGCAATAAAACGGTCGGGCTGCATGAGCCTCATGAGTTGAGGGGTTTTCGGCGCTGTGCAGTTCATCTCAGTACAGCCTGACAGTGCACACCGACACACATGTTGATGAGTGTGTATTTCTGCGGCTGGTGGTGGGGGAACAGAAAAGTTAGAAAATAAGTGAAATAAGACGGTTCTACGTGGTTTAGAAGCACAGCTGGCCAGCTAGCACTCCCCTGTTTAGCACACCACAGCAAATGACTTTCCAGACAATTGAGGCTCAAATCGCACGTTTCGGGAAAAAGCCTCATACCTTTGAGCACAACGTAAAGAGAAGGGTCTTCTGAGTGAGATACTGCCCACATTTTTAAATACTGCGGTATACGATATTAAGTTAATGTAATAATATTTTTAACTTGATACATTTCGGTGGTTTCCATCATTTCTGTTTCCCTAGATCTATGTCTGCATCATGGGTCAGTGGATGGGGGAGGCCTCAATGAGCATGTCTTAAATGATCTCGCTACCATTTCTGGGTAATGTAAAAACTGTTTCAGTGTTTATTTAAAATATAGCGTAATTACCCCAATTTCCGGCCGCTTTAATTACAATATTGGAAATCTTAGCTAACTATAAATAAATAGTAAGTACTTTACTCACTCAAATCAACATTTTTCAGGAGTCAAATGTGTGTAGATTAATATCAGAGACTTGCTTGACTTTGAAAGAAAATATGTTTTTAGATAAAAACGCTTTTGTTTAAGTAGGTGCCAATACTGCTAAGATTACTAGCGCCCCCTAACTTCGGCCACCTCCCCTGCTTGTGACAGTCAAACGAGACAGTTGCTACCACATCCAGTGGTTTTGAGAGGTTCACAATGAGATTACGTTTGTCCTGTGTTGGTATCCGTACTCTACATGTAAGGGCTACGATGGCGGTAGATTTTCCCCTCAGAGAAAAGGAAGCTAACCGCTAAGCTAACTTTTACACTGAGGGAAATATCTGTCGAGAAATGGAAATGTGTTGTGTTCCACATGCAGTTTTGCACACAAAGAATTACAACACTGTTAGAGATACTTAAACATTGTTTAGATGTGTGATTTCTTGCAAGACTGATTAGGGGAAAGACTGATATATAATCTGTATCAATCGGCTGGTTATGAAATGTGATGTAACGGCTGTAAAGTTACGAAAAAGCCTTTGTTCTGAATGTACATTTCAGGGCGAATGGTTTGACCCACAGAACTGAAACTGGACACTGAAAGTGCTCTGTAGTCAGTGTGTGGTGAGAACTCTGAAGCCCAGACGCAGAGGACTGCATAAATACATCGTTTTTATTTTCGTCCAGAAAAATTCCTACGCCAAGTTCCTGCTTTTTATGAGTCAATAAGACTGCAATTTTTGACTCTCGACGTGCCTCCTGTCCTTGCCTATGGTCACACCCTCACAGCACTGGCCAGTATCACTGGTTTCAAGAGTTTTCAGCTTGCTGTGTGCTCTACAGATGCCTACATACATAGATCATCCAACACACTCAGAGTATGTTTTATTTGGCCCTTCTCTCATTGCATCATTTGCATTTTTCCTCTTTGGTTCAATAAAATCTGCACAACCCTCATCACTGAGTCTTGTTAATGCTGAGCTTCATGCTTCTATTCTCACAGGAAGGGAGTACAGTCCTATCGGCATGGGCCTTAAGTCTGAGGATTAGGCTGCTTTTAATGGAATGTAATGATTATGGATGGAGCAGTGGGCTCAGAATACAGAGGCTCCGTCTGATCTGATCTGATCCTGAGAGAATGTCTTGGGGAACGCAGCCTTACAGCAGAGCTGCTATTCACTCAGGCGTTGCGTGCATCTGTTGCTCTTTCCCGACACTGCCCTGAAGAGGAGTTCTTGGGTACGTGAGCTGAGCACTCGAGGCACGTGAGGAGCAGAGCCCGTTACATGCTGTTTAAAGTCTAATCTCACCGCACTCTGGCGGCTATCTCACACGCTTCCAGCCTCATTGACTTCATGCTTAATCCTTGGCGCTCACGTGCTCCCTAAGATCTCCACGCCAGGGCTTCATGGCCTCCGACTGCTCAAACCTTCACAGAGGGATCACGTCAGACTCTCACCACCTCGCCACCCAGATGCGGCGCGCTAATCCACCACAAACCCCTTAAGACCAGCCACATCAGCGCTGTCAGGACAGCCTCGCCGCACTAAGCCCCAGTGCTTTGATTAACAGGGGAGTGATCACTGAGATGCGAGAGATAACAGCGACTCGAGCCAAAACACTAGACACAAAACAAAAAGAGGGCAAAGACTAACTGAACATCTTCATCACTGAACTAGAAGTGACATCAGTGAATCTGAAATGAAACGATGTCAATATGCAAAGCTGAGAATCGAGTTTCCTTCTAGAAGAAGGTTACAATCTCAGGGATGTGAAGTTTATTTAGTTACCTGTAAGTTTGAAATTCAAGATGAAGATAAATATACATTCATTCGTTCATTTTCTGTAACCCTTATCCAGTTCAGGGTCGCGGTGAGTCCAGAGCCTACCTGGAATCATTGGGCGCAAGGCGAGAATACACCCTGGAGGGGGCGCCAGTCCTTCACAGGGCAACAAACACACATTCACACCTACGGACACTTTTTGTTTTTGAGTCACTAAAAACTTTTTTTTGGAGCGTGGGAGGAAACCGGAGCACCTGGAGGAAACCCACACGGACACTGGGAGAACACGCCACACTCCTCACAGACAGTCACCCGAAGGAAACCCACACAGACACGGGGAGAACACACCACACTCCTCACAGACAGTCACCCGAAGGAAACCCAGGCAGACGCAGAGAGAACACACCACACTCCTCACAGACAGTCACCCGGAGGAAACCCACGCAGACACAGGGAGAACACACCACACTCCTCACAGACAGTCACCCGGAGGAAACCCACGCAGACACAGGGAGAACACGCCACACTCCTCACAGACAGTCACCCGAAGGAAACCCAGGCAGACACAGAGAGAACACACCACACTCCTCACAGACAGTCACCCGGAGGAAACCCACGCAGACACAGGGAGAACACACCACACTCCTCACAGACAGTCACCTGAAGGAAATCCAGGAGTGTGGTGTATTCTCCCCGTGTCTGCGTGGGCTTCCTCCGGGTGACTCTCTGTGAGGAGTGTGGTGTGTTCTCCCTGTGTCTGCGTGGGTTTCCTCCGGGTGACTGTCTGTGAGGAGTGTGGTGTGTTCTCCCTGTGTCTGCGTGGGTTTCCTCCGGGTGACTGTCTGTGAGCTACACTAAGTGTTTGTACGAAAGGTGGCTTTTATCTCCACTCAGGCCTCGCATTCTCACTTTTCCTCACAAGTCTGCGTTGGCGCAGGAGACGACAGCCGTAAAATATAGACCAGCAGCCGAGCGCCTCCAGCTGAACATCTGGGAAACTTCTTCATTAAGACTTATTACAAATTCAACAAGCAGCTCTCATCAGGCCCCCGGAAACTTCCGTCCACTCCCTAAAACAAATGTGGGATGAAAGGTAAACATTAGTTCAAAAGCAGACGACTGATCTCTGCTGCGCGAGTGCTGTGCTGCGACTCCAGAGCGAGAACAAAGGAGAACAGAACGAGCGAGGAAGCCCGGCCACATCAGACGAGCCTCCAGAACAATGAGATCCCAGCACGTCACATCTGGACTCTGGCGAAAGCCGGGGGGGGGGGGTATTTAGACTGTGTGAAATGGAGAGGAACCACGCGGATGGGGCAGTGTGCTGGTGTTCTCATCACCATCGCCTCTTCATTCCTCCTGGGAGCTGTGTGCTGTAGAACGACCCTGACTTTACCGCGCTACAAGCTTCCTTACGCTGCGGCGCCAACGCAGCTTGGGACTTCCTCCGTGTAGGCAACTAAAACAGTATGGAACTCATTTTAAACGCTGTCCAACCCACTTGAGCGCCGTTCAACGGTGACGTTATGACGGCCTGCACATGGAGCTTTGCTGTACGTTGCTAACGACTATATACAAAGCTCGAATGCCATGGTCAAGTCAGTGGTTTTGTTGGTTTTCTCAGTGAAATAGTCACACGTCCTTCACTAGGAACATGTGGGAAAATTCAACTCTTGCACATGAGACAGGATGAGGGCACAGGTGAAGATGCTGACACACAGCTTCTGGGTCCTCTAGGTTCTAGGTTGGAGCCTCTCCTCAGGTCATTGTCTGAGAGGAGTTTGGGGTGTTCTCTCTGTGTCCAAGTGAGTTTCCTACAGTCCAAACACACATTGTGGAGTGGCTGTTTGAAGCTCTGCACAGGTGTGTGTGTGTGTGTATGTGTGAGTCTGTGAATGATGGGGTGAGTGTGTGAAACTGTCCACTGAGTGAAAGAGTGACTTGGTGAATGTGTGAAACTGTCCACAGGTGTGTGTGTGAGACAGGGTGACACTGTTCACAGGTGTGTGTGTGTGTGTGTGTGTATATGTGTGAGTGACTGGGTGAGTGTGTGACACTGTTCACAGGTGTGTGTGTGTGTGTGTGTGTGTGTGAGTGAAACTGTCCACAGGTGTGAGTGAGTGTGTAAGTGAGTGTGTGTGTGTGTGAGTGAGTGAGTGACTGGGTGAATGTGTGAAACTGTCCACAGGTGTGTGTGTGAGTGTTTGTGTGTGTGTGTGTGTGTGTGTGTGTGAGTGAGTGAGTGTGTGAAACTGTCCACAGGTGTGAGTGTTTGTGTGTGTGTGTGTGTGTGTCTGGGTGAGTGTGTGAAACTGTCCACAGGTGTGTGTGTGAGTGTGTGTGTGTGTGTGTGTGAGCGAGTGAGTGAGTGACTGGGTGAGTGTTTGATGCCTTGCCTGAACACAATGAATCAGTTACAGAAA